>NC_090767.1:31617851-31625351 GCF_036898095.1 Palaemon carinicauda
GCAGCTCTTCTAGGAGAAGGACACTCCAAAATTAAACCATTGATCTCTAGTCTTCGGTAGTGCCATAGCCTCTGTACCATGGTCTTCCACTGTCTTGGGTTAGAGTTCTCTTGCTTAGGGGTACACTTGGGCACTCTATTCTATCCTATTTTTTTCTCTTTTTTTTCTTTTCAATGGTGTGTTGGGCAGGTTTAATAGAAGGACCATGGTTGCCTGGTGGTTTATCAAGAGGCCGTCTTTTCTTTTTTTGATCCTTTTTCTTCTCAAAACCATCCTTACTGTCCTCCCTTCAGTTGAAGGGGCTATCCTGTAGGGCATTAAGCCTTTCATGTTGTATCGTCTCCTCCATGTTGACCAGTTTTTCAGACTTTTTACTATAGTCTATGGGTTTGATCAATCACTTTATTCATAATTCTGTGCATATAGTTTTTGTTTTAATTCTTGTTAATTTAGTTTTTATGTATAATGTTTCTTTTTTATATCTATTAATTCTTATGCTATCTGAAGACATTGAACGAAATCTGGGACCAATGCGTCCTGGATTTCGTCAATGTCGTCTTCAGTATTGCAATATTTGTGGTCTTTATGCAAATATTCAAGACCTTACAGTTGCGTTCAGACAGTATGATATTCTTTTGTGCTCAAAAACTTTGGTTTCTAATATGAGGCACTCATCTGAGCTCCTTATAACTGATTTTAAGAAGCCAATAATGTTAAAACATGATTTCCTCCCTAGGGCCATGCAAATGGCGGGTATATTAGTATCGAGTATCCTGCTTCTCATAAGTCCTGCTATGAATATGGATATCCTGATATTCAGGTAATAAAAGTTTGTGGCAGGCATAAAAACTTTTATTTATGTTCAATATACCGGAATAATGACATGGATTATTCTATTTTCGATGGTCTTCTTATCATTATGGCTAAAATACAAGAAGAAGATAGAAAGGCTTCTTTTGTCTTTTCTGGTGATTTTAATGCTCACCATAGGGAGGGGTAAAGTTTTATTTCTCCTACAGATCGTCATGGCTCAAGAGCCTCTGAATAAGGGTGTGAGCAAATCATAAGTGAAGCTACTCATAGGTCTGGTAACTGCTTGGACCTCTTATACATTGACTCTCCTGGAGTTTTAACTAGTAAGGTTGGTTCTCCAGTTGGGACATCTGATTATGTCTTGACTTCATTAGTAGTGAAGACTGAGCAGCCTGTCCCTGATTCATCATACTCTTGTAAAATTAAAAGGAAATCTCAATAAGACTGGAATAGGATTTTGCATGATCTTTTGTGCTTGAATTGGTTACAATTATATAGTAGTGTTGATCCTATTGTCCCTTTGAATGAGAATCTAGTCAACATAATTGATAGGCGTATCCCTTCCCGTGTGCTAAGTTACCAAGTGAAGGACAAACCGTGGTTCGATGATGATTGTAGACGTGCTTATTTGGAGAAGCAGGAGGCCTATCATCTTTGAAAGGGTAACAGATTAGATTTGACCCGGACTAATTAAACTTAGTTTAGAGCTTATGTTCAGAGAGTTTATGCTTCAACGAAAAATGAATAGCATTTAACCATGAAAGAAACCCTTTCTGGTAAAACTCAGGATCATAAATAGTGTTCTACCCTTAAATCTATACTCTTTGGTGCAGATGTAACAGTTCCTTCTTAACTTAAACCAGATGGCTCAGTCACTCACTGTCCGAAGGAAAGGACAACCCTTTTGGCTGATGTTTTTGACAGTAAACAGAGTAATGAAAAAACTGAACATCCTCAATTTTGTTTTCCTGATGCTAAGCCAACTACTTTAGCTTTGTGATCTCGTAAAATTAAAACTGTTGATGGACCTTGATGCTTATGGTGGTGTAGACCCAAATGGTATTTTTCATTTTTTTTTTTTATGAAGACTGCAGATTTTTTAGCTCTAAAGTTATCTGTTATTTTGCGCAAGTTAGCAAGAATAGGAGCTTGCAGCACTTGTTGGAGAATTGGTAATATTCCTCCTTTATGTTAATGTGTTTGTGGTAGCTCAAGTCCCACTGATTACCACTCAATTTCCATAACTCCCATTTCATCTAAAGTTTTTAAACGTCTTTTGGCAAAATGTCTTAATAGGTTTGCTGAAGGTAATAATCTATCCCCTAATTTGTTATTTGGTTTTCGTAAAGGCCTTGAAGCACGTGATGCCCTTCTCACAATCTCCAATGCTCTACAGAAATCCCTTGATTAGGGTCAGGAAGTTCGTATGATTGGCCTTGATTTTAGTGCTGCCTTTGACCGTGTTAATCATGAGGCACTTGTTTTCAAACTCAAACAGTGTGGAGTGGGTGGGAGGTTTCTTAGCATTATTATTGATTATTTAAGCAATAGCTCTCAGAGTTGTATTTGATGGGCATCATAGTGAGTATAGGAATGTGATATCTGGTGTTCCACAGTGTAGTGTTCTTGGCCCATTACATTTCATACTATATACATATAACATGTGGTTTGGCCTAGAAAACAAGCTTGTTGCATGTGCAGATGTTGCTACTCTCTTTGCATCAATTCCATCCTCTGAATATAGATCTGGGGTTACTGAATCCCATAATAGAGATCTAGCTAAAATTAGTGCATGGTGCAAATTATGGGGTATGAAGTTAAATTCTAACAAAACTCAAAGTATGATTGTAAGTAAGTCAAGGACAGTAGCTCCTCAACATCCGGATCTCAGTATTGATAATGTTTCTTTAACTTTGTATGACTCTTTTATAATTTTAGGTCTGATTCTCTACAGCAAATTTACTTTTGAGAAACACATTAGGTCTGTGTCTTCTTCAATTGCACAAAAAATTCGCTTATTGAGAAAATCTTTTAAGATTTTCGGTGATCAATCTATTCAGAAGAAGTGTTTGAATTCTCTCATTCTACTTTGATTCGAGTATTTATCTCCTGTCTGGTCTTCAGCTAATGATTCTCCTCATAATTTGTTAGACAGAAACTTACGGTCAATTAAATTTCTTATTCCTGATCTAGATACTATATTTTGGCAGTGTCGTTCAATTAGCTCATTATGCATGTTGTATAAGATTTTTCATAACTCTGATAATCCTTTACATTCAGATCTTCCTGGACAATTCCATTCTAGGCTGCCACTTAATTCTAATAGCCATGCCTTTTACACCATGAGGATCAATACTACACAGTATTTTAGAAGTTTTATTCTAGCTGTGACCAAGTTTTGGAAGGATCTTCCTAATCAGGTAGTTGAATCAGTAGAACTTCAAAAGTTCAAAGTTGCTGCAAAGATTTTTATGTTGAATAGGCTGACATGAGTCTTTTTATAGTTTATATATGACATATCTGTTTTGACACTGTTCCTGATTTTAGATTGATTTATTGTTAATTTGTTCTCATCATTTATTAATTTCCTTATTTCCTTACCTTACTGGGCTATTTTTCTCTATTGGAGCCCTTGAGCTCATAGCATATTTCTTTTCCAACTAGGGTTGTAGCTTGGATAATAATAATAATAATAATAATAATAATAATAATAATAATAATAATATACCTGCCTTGGTGGTAAATAAATTTCTTAGCTAAAAAAAATATTTCACAAATATTCAAATTATTTTCAAAGAGTTTATTGGAAGTTATGTAAACTACTTGCATTTTAATATCTTGTGTGTGTGTGTGTGTATGTATATGTGCAAGGTTCTGATTAATAATCATTATACCAATGATTTATCCTACATGATAGCCTGTACATGTAGATCTTCATGATCATGTAGAAATATTCAAATCTCGCAACCCCAACCAACACTAGCCCCTGCAGACTATATAAATTAGCAATATAAATCAAAAGAAAAAAAAAGGAAATAAATGTGAAAGACTCGTTTACTCTATGTAGATATGTCAAACTTATGCAGGTATGTGTGAGCTGTAGTGTATATTGATACCTATGTGAAGAGGCAAATGTTGATGGGGATGGACAAACACACATACAAACACACATATGTGCATGTACAAATGCAGTTTGTTGTTGCATAGTGAGAAGAAAAAAATTAGAACTCTCTCTCTCTCTCTCTCTCTCTCTCTCTCTCTCTCTCTCTCTCTCTCTCTCTCTCTCTCTCTCTCTCTCTCTCTCTCTCTCTCTCTCTATGATAATCATGCGACTTGCCAACTGTTTATATGCTGGCGAGATGAAGGGACCTTGAGGTGATGGTTACGTTACAAGACTCTCTGGTATAGGAAATAATGAATTAAATGTAATAGGCGTAACTCATGTTCAGTTCAAGGTCGGTAAGCGCACGTCTGCTGATACATTTGTTGTAGTACAAAACATTGATATGTATCTAGCTGTAATTATAGGATACCCGTCTATGGGCAATCAAAACATTATCTTAGCCCCTGCCAAGCACGGCGTGTATATCAAAGGAAAATTCTATAAGTCTTCTAATACTTTAAAATCAGTTTTGGATAAAAAGGAGATAACAAATAAAACAGTAACGTACGTTGAAGAACCAATAACTTGTCTCAATAATAAAGAAATAATATACGCGACCCAACAGAATTCTCGTTCACCCGTAATATCATCTTGCACGCAATCTATCGAGCCGAACGTGCCTTCGGATTTAATAGTGCAAGTAAAGAAAACCTTACCAGGATCTGAAATATTAATCCTTTCCGACACTTTGAAAACTAACGGATTGTCTGTCACACAAGGGAATACAGCAATATCTGGGTTGTAGTGGATATTACAGGCGTTTTATACGCAATTATTCAATAATAGCCGCTCCCTTAACTGATCTTACGAAGAAGGGCGTAGATTTCATATGGTCTGAGCAGCATCAACAGGTGTTTAATACCTTGAAAGATGAACTGTGTAGTTCTCCTATCTTAAAATTTCCTGACTTCGGTAAGGAATTCTTCATTGCAACAGACGCCTCAGACTTAGGAGTAGGTGGGGTATTGCTTCAGCAATATGAAAAACTATTTTTCCCGATAGTTTTTTATTCTCAAAAACTGAGAACTTCCGAAAGTAAGTATGCAGTAATAGACAAGGAAGGGCTAGCTATTGTTAATTCACTAGTGCATTTTAAGTTCATAATATACGGTTATCCCATTAAGGTTCTTACTGATCAAAAACCATTAACCGACTTCTTTAAAGGCTTCAGCCACAGCCCCAAACGAACTCGGTGGCATTTGATCATTCAAAACTTTGGCGCGAGAATCGGGTATTTACCTGGGAAAGCAAATATCATTGCTGATGCATTATCTCGCAACCCCGTGTCATCTTGAACGGAGCCTTTAGCTGAATTAATAGATATATCAACATCCATGCCTATGGTTAAAACGATATCTGAACAAGAAGATTTGGGCTGGAGTGCTGAATTATTACAGACTGAGGAAAGAAAAGATCAGAAATTAGAAACAAATTATAAATGCTTTGAAAGGCAATCATAAGGAAAAGGAATATATAAAGTATAAGCAGCAGAATTATATAATCAAAGACAATATTCTGTGTAGGACCGTGACAAGGAAAACCCGCATTACACCACATGTAACTAACGACCAGGTAGTGGTACCAATCTCACTTATTTCCAGTTCTGAATTGGTTGCATGCAAATTCATTGCATGGACACCCGGGGTTCTCATTAATGTCACAGAAAGCCAAATAATTGTTTTATTGGCATACGATGCTTACAGATATAAAAAAAAAAACACATAGCTAATTGCCGTACATGTCAGGAAAACAAAGGGCATACGAAAACACCTGTCAGCCTAGGGACTTATCCCGTGCCCAATCAACCCTTTGAAAGGAAACATTTAGATTTATTAACAGGATTTTACGAGACAGACAGAGGATATAAGCACCTCTTAGTAATTGTACATGCTTTAACTCGATATACAGAACTAATAGTGCTTAAAACTAAAACTGCGGTTGAATGCGCTAGGAAGTTTTACGAGTGTTACATTTGTAAACATGGAATTCCACACATGATAATCTCAGACTCGGGTGGAGAATTTGATAATCACTTTCTTACCTCATTGTGTGGATTCCTTAGCATAAAGAAAATAAATACCATGATATATCACCCAGAGTCGAATGGGCTAGTGGAAAGAGCAAATAGGAAGATATTGAATATATTGAGGGTAACACTAGGGGGATCAGACCCCAACTGGGATATTGCAATACCTGCGGTACTGAGTACTCTGAATCATTCATATCATATATCAATTAAAATGTCACCGCACGAAGTATTGTATGGTACCCCAGTTAGAACGCCTCTCCATGTATTATCGCCTACAACTAATCTATCAAATCCTTTAAAAGAATGTATAAATGCAAGCAAAAGTCGTTTTGATATCCTTCGAAAGAATTTAAAAGAATCACAAATCATAATGAAAAGGAATCATGATAAAATAGTGAAGCCAACGAAAACATATACCATGGGTGATAATGGATATATACAGGTAAATGTACGTAAAGGACTCAATTATAAACTAACACCTAAGTTTGAAGGCCCATTTAACATTTTGGAAACATTAACGGCCAATACGTTTAGAGTTCAAAACGTATCCCAACCCACTGATGAGAGAATCGTACCATTGGCTCACATAAGAAATTAAAATAAGAGGGAAAGAAGTAAGGGAAATATTTTTTTTTTTTTTTTATTTTTTGTAAACATAATATGTTAAAAGTTTTTCTTCTTAATACAGGAGTAATTACATATATTTTTCTCGTTACAGGTTTCCAATATGAAGTTTTTATTGTCCGGAGTGATATTGTTCGCTCAGACAATTTCCTCATGTGGGATGACCTCTAAAACTAAAAGTATAAATTTTAAATATGGCACTATAGTTGAAAGACAAGAAGACTTTTTATTACATCAAGTAACGTAGTTGTTGAAGTGCGTATGCAAGCAATTTTTCTCCCAGAGAATGATGTCACTAGCTTAAAGAGCGCCATTTCAAGGTTAGCTGTTTCATTAAATGAAATGCATAGAAGACATTTTTCTTTTAATACAGAGAGTTCGCTTGCATCGACACTAAAAGTTGCAGAGATGCTATCTGACGACTTGCAAAACAAGACTTACGAGGCAGAATCTTTGGCTCGTGACCTTTTGATGTGGACTGTAGGACACGATAATCTTGAGAAACGTAACCCGTTTATTTTTGCTGCACTAAACATCTTTGGTTCTATTGCAATTTTAGGCTCAGGAATTTCCAATCGTCTTAAGATTAGTAATCAAAATAAGAAAATTGAGTTCTTGACTCATGAAGATGAATTGATTAGGTCAAAACTAAGGAATCAGTTAGCTTCAATCAATCAAATTATGCTTTTGGTAAATGGACATTCTAGTAATATCAATCAGATTATGGAAGAACAGGATTTGTTGGCAACGTTAACGTATTATGATTCAAAAATAGATCACATACATAATTGAATTACACATTTCATTGAGAAAACCAAAGATTATGTGGAGGCTATCACGTTAGCGACTAAATGTGTACTGTCACCCCATT
>NC_090767.1:31630351-31730571 GCF_036898095.1 Palaemon carinicauda
CTGTATATATATATATATATATTTTTGGGCTCAAGCCATGTCGTCCTGATGGAAGTTCCTATAGGGTAGCTTCCTAGGGTATATTACAACTACGGCGATATTCCCAGAGAATTTACCTTAAGGTACCAGAATTCTAACTCCTGGAGCGAGTATCCCTCGTGAAAGGGATATCGCGACATATCAGAGGACGTATTCTAGACACGTCACATGGCAATCTACGACCTGAACAGAGATTCGTCTCGTAGGAGGGAGATTGACGAGATACGAATTCGGGAAAGAAAAAGGGGAGCCGCTCCCAAGGCTTCCCTATCCCCCGATTCGTATGCGTGCCTGGCGCCAATCCTGGCGCCATCTGTATTCCTTTTTGCGTAGCTTAACAACTCGGTGTTTTTTCCTGTTTTTCTCGCAAATCTTGGATTTATTCAGCTTTTCATGGCTTCTTCGTCTTCATTGACCTCGGATAAGTTGAGTATAGTGTCTGTTATGTATAAATGTAGGCTCTTGGTAAAAATTTGAGTGATTAATAGGATTAATCTTTGATACAAGAGCCGTAGCCTACCAGAGGTGTCCTGGACACTGTCACTCGCTAGGTATAAATTAGTTAGTCAGAGTGACATTCCTGGTTGTTTTGCTTAATAAAATTTAGCTATTTAGCTTTACATAGGATTTCCTTTCGTGCTTAGTATTATTTGGCGAAGTATTCGCCATTCTGGCCTACGCTAGGCCATGTAGCCTAGTCGTTAGGTCCTAGTACTTAATGCATGATTATGGTTTTTCCGAGTGTAATTAAAATTTTATTGAAGCTTTAGGCTATATTTTATACATTTTAGACTGTGTGGAATATTTCCAAGATTGTATACGTGAGAGTTTCGGTGAATTAGGTAATCGATTCTCTTGGTGCCTAGGCTAATTGCTTATGGAGCCTTAGTATACTTTATCATACTCCCCGATTGCTTTCTTTTCTTCGGAGAAGGTATGCAATCCCTTTCCCTCTGTTTAAGCCTTGGGCTTATCCCTAAGTGGTTTTTTCCGAATTTATTTTCGATAAAACTATACTAGGGTGTTACTGTACCTTCCTGTTCCAGCAGAGTCTGGTTCAAAGAGGGTCAGAACAACAGAGTTTTTAGTCTGAGTCCGTGTTGTTTGGCTTGGGGCAGAGTCTCCCTCGCTGACCTAACACTTACAAAGGGAGCTGAGCTCCCTTAGGTCACTGTCGAAGGTTTCTGTAGTTATGATTCCTTCTTGTGTGATCGACCAGACTAAGTCCTGTTGCTGTTCTCGGGGAGGATAAATCTTCCCTTGGGAGTTGCAACGCCTTCCTTGCTTTGGTGCTCTGGAAGCTGGCAGGTATTATACTACTGCGCTGGCCCTTTCCCTTAGATCTCCCTTAGGCTAAGACAGAGTTCTTGGCTGCGGGTGATCTGTCACTAAAGCAAGGTTGGCAGGACCCTCTTGTCCCTTCCCCCTCTATCTCCGTAATGGCCTAGCCATTACTGTACTGTACCTTGCCGGCCGGCAGAGCTGGCCGGCAGGGGTATTACTGTACCATATGTCATTCTACTTCTGGACCTAGTATAGGTTGGGATATGGATTGACTAAGCCCATTGCCGGCCGGCAGAGACGCTGGACGGCAAGGGTCTTATGTTTTCGAGTGCTGCCCGGACCTCTCTTGGTCCCTCATCCATGCCTGCCGGCAGAGCCGGACGGCATTGGTCAAGGAAGCCTGAATTAAGTTTCTCCCCTTCCTTATATGCACTCTTTCGGTTGCCGGGCTTGGGGGGTTGTGTACACTCTTATCCCGGCATCCATTCTATTTTCTTCTAGTGCTGTACCTGTCCCGGCAGCCGGCCTATGAGGCCGGCTGCCGGCCTATGAGGCCGGCAGCCGGGCAGGGGTAGTCTTCTGGTTCTTTTGCTGCCGGCTGGCATCGGTCTTGTACCTTTGCCGGCCGGCTTATGTCAGTCCTTGTCTGCCGGTCACCAAGAGTGTGGCCGGCAGCTGGGTACTACCTTGTGTAGTTGCTGGCCGGCAATCATTGCCGGCCAACACTGGCTGTTGCTGGCCGGCAGCTGCTGCCGCCGGCACAGGCATTTGAACCAGAGGGCTGCCGCCCTATAGCTGTTAAGTAGTATACTTTAAAGCTAATTGTGGTGTGTGCCGGCCGGCAAAGGCAGGCCGGCACACATCCTCCTATACTGTACTAATATTCTTCTGTATAGCATATACAGTAAGAAGAAAACTATAGTAAAAGTTTAGGTACAGCACTGTATCTTCTAACACTATTGTGTTTTCTTACACAGCCCTTTGCTGTTGCCCTCAGACAGGAAGCAGAGTTCTTCCCCGTCTATTATCCAGGATTTTTAAAATCATTGCCTAGGTGTGAGCTCCACCTGTTTCCTCTGGAAACCTTGCATTGGTTACTCTAGTAGAGATAAACCATTTTTGATTTTATTATCCGGAAGGCTGCCACAATGGGTTGTGAGGGAAACACAAGTGTGTGTCTTTCATTTATGAATTGTTATGCTATACTATGCATATCCAGTGATACATAGTTCACTTGATACTCATGGAAATTTCTTCTCTTTACAGGAGGACCCTCCGAAGTGCGGAAATGTTTTCTGCAATGTCCGCAGCAAGAACCTCTGCGGACATGAGTGTTGTAGGAGACACGCAGCATGCGCTGTCTCCAAGGATGATCTCCAGTATTGGGACCCTCAGGTATGTACTGTATGCACTAACCTGATTACTGAGGCTTTTGATTCCCCTAGAACGGCGGAATCAAGGGATATAGCTAGGGAAAAGCTTCGTACTTGGGTAAGGGGCTTCAAGAAGAACACCTCTGGCCCTTATCTTCCAAGTGAGAAGATGAGGGCGTATCTTTTTCCCCAGGCATCAGCTGAGGCAGTGATTCCCCAGGCATCAGCTGAGGCAGTGATTCCCCAGCCTCAAGAGGAGATCCTTCAAGATCAAGTCCAGGTGGACGAGGAAGTCGCAGATGCGATGCAAGACATCCAGTTGTGTGACAGGATGTCTGACCTGGACGATCGTTTGGAAGAAGACCTCCTGGCAGAAAGTCAGGATCAAGTTCAAACCCCGGATGTCGTAGAGGATGAGGTCGACGAGGTGTCGGCTACTCCGGTTCAGATGCCGGAGCCTATCCCCTCAACATCGGCTGGCCTCCCAGTAGAACTGGGACAGGC
Organism: Palaemon carinicauda; assembly: GCF_036898095.1. Classification (NCBI taxonomy): domain Eukaryota; kingdom Metazoa; phylum Arthropoda; class Malacostraca; order Decapoda; family Palaemonidae; genus Palaemon; species Palaemon carinicauda. Next base: position 31,633,552 of record NC_090767.1, read on the forward strand.
CCTCTCTTCGATTGTTGGAATGATCCAACAAATGCAGAAGGAGAATCAGGAGAAGGCGGCTGCAATGGAACTGCGTATGCAGTCCCTGGCAGAATCACATGGGCCCCGGAAAAGGCTCAATGTGAAAGACCTTCCCATATGCTCAGATGCTAACCCATGGAGGTATGCTGAGCACATGCCGATGACGACTGGAAAGATCGTCATTTCGGATAAGCTGGGTTCAGTTCCCCTAGAGGAGGTAGAATTCTGGCCCAGCAAGGCATCATATCCGGACTGCTATGTCCGGCTGAGAAAAGAACCAGCTTCAAGGGAGGAGACAGAGCCGAAGGAGGTCATTGTTATGGACCACGCTAAGGCTCAAGCCCTACTTTCATCCTCGATGAAAGAGAGGGGCTTCTCGAATTCGAAGGTAGCTGCATTGAGCAAGAAGCTCCCTTCGTTTGTGTCCTCTCCTGATAGAGCCTTCCCCTTTTTACAGAAAGGGTTTGCGGCTGTCCTAAAGGCAGTCGAGGCCGGCAAGCCTTGCCCCTCCCTGGAGGAGTGTAAACCCTTGTCGCTGGCTCTACCTATGGACCACAAAGACTGGAAGGATGTCCATCTGACATTCTCAGTGGGAAAGTTGGAGGCTGATATTGCCGGACGGCAATTCGGCGAGGACCTCCCCAAGCTGTCCGAATCTCTTTTACGAAGAGAGTTCGAGACAAAAGAAAGACTGGCTGCCTCAATGTCTCATCAGACTACTCTCGAGACGATGGCAAGTGACCCCAAGGTCCATGAAATGTTCATGGTAGTGGCTAAGTCTCACTTAGCCACAGTGACGAAGGACCTTTATAGCTTCGTCAAGGCAAGGAGAGCTTGCAGGGAGTTCGTGTTCACCGGGGCTTCGGTGAGACACGAGCCAAGGAAGTTAATCTCCTCCAACATTTGGGGAAAAGACCTTTTCCCTACCGATGTGGTCAAAGAGGTTGTTGATAAGGCCGCCGTGGAGAATAGAAATCTTCTCCAGAAGTGGGGCCTGGCTATCAAAAGAAAATCTTCCCCGGATGAGGGTCCTCAACCAAAGAGGAAGAATATGAAGACTAGGCTACCATCTCGGCCAGCCAAGCCTTATAGACAGCAACAGCAACTGCAATTGCCTTTGCCTCCAGTGCCCCAGATGGTGGCACAAACCCCGACTGCCTTTCAGTGGGTACCCCAGGCGGTGCCAGGTCAGTCAACCACATTCGCCCCAACGTTCGAAGGACAGTCTTCTTCCTTTCGTGCAAAACCTAGAGGAGCAGCCAGAGGCTCGTCTAGGCGCCCCTCAAGGGGAAGGGGATTCAGAGGTGGTCGTGGTCAGGGAGGCAAGACCTCAGGACGGCAGTCCAAGTGAAATGATACCGGTAGGAGGGAGACTGATGAAATTTTGGGATCGCTGGACCTTCGATCCCTGGGCCCAAAGCCTACTCAAGAATGGACTGGGTTGGAGCTGGTACAGCACTCCACCCCCATGCCTTCGGTTTTTCCAACACTCCACCCCCATTTTGGAGGAGTACGTTCAAGAACTGTTGGAGAAAAATGTGATCCGAAAGGTGAAGTCCATCAAATTCCAAGGGAGGCTGTTTTGTGTTCCCAAGAAAGACTCGGAAAAGCTCAGAGTCATTCTGGACTTGTCACCACTCAACAAGTTCATAGTGAATTGCAAATTCAAGATGCTAACACTGCAACACATAAGGACCTTACTGCCCAAGAGGGCATACTCAGTCTCTATAGACTTGTCAGACGCCTATTGGCACATTCCAATCAGCCGTCGACTCTCCCCCTACCTAGGGTTCAGGCTACAACGGAAACTGTACGCCTTCAGAGCCATGCCATTCGGGCTAAACATAGCCCCAAGGATTTTCACGAAGCTTGCGAGCGCAGCTCTCAAACAATTACGCCTAAAGGGAATTCAGGTAGTAGCCTACCTGGACGACTGGCTGGTGTGGGCAGCATCCGAGACCGAATGCTTGCAAGCTTCCAGTCAGGTGACCCAGTTCCTAGAGTACCTAGGCTTCAAGATCAACAAGAAAAAGTCTCGACTTTCTCCATCCCAAAAGTTCCAGTGGCTGGGAATCCACTGGGACCTTTTGTCACACAGTTTCTCCATCCCAATGAAGAAAAGGAAGGAGATAGCGGGCTCTGTCAAGAGACTTCTAGATTCCGAAAGGATATCAAGACGCGAACAGGAGAGGGTACTAGGCTCTCTCCAGTTTGCTTCAGTGACAGACCCAGTGCTAAGAGCACAGCTAAAGGATGCAACCGGAGTTTGGAGAAGGTATGCATCAAACGCGCGAAGAGACCTGAGAAGACCAGTGCCGCCTCGGCTACGTACTCTTCTCAGACCTTGGTCCCAAGCCAGACATCTAAAGAAGTCTGTTCTTCTTCAGCCACCTCCCCCGTCGTTGACGATTCACTCAGACGCCTCAAAGGAGGGATGGGGAGGTCACTCTCATCGGAAAAAAGTCCAGGGGACTTGGTCCAAGCTATTCAGGACCTTTCATATAAACTTTCTAGAAGCTATGGCAGTGCTCCTTACCTTAAAGAAAGTCTCCCCGCGTCACTCGATCCACATAAGATTGGTGACAGACAGCGAGGTGGTTGTGAGATGCTTGAATCGACAAGGGTCGAGGTCACCACCTCTCAACCAAGTGATGTTAGCCATTTTCCGATTGGCGGAAAAGAAGAAGTGGTACCTGTCGGCAGTTCACCTTCAAGGAGTCCGCAATGTGACAGCGGACGCTCTATCCAGGTTCACACCGATAGAGTCGGAATGGTCCTTAGACGCAGGATCATTTTCCTTCATTCTGAATCAAGTCCCAGAACTGCAAATAGACCTCTTTGCGACGAAAGACAACAAGAAGTTGCCCCTGTACGTGTCCCCGTACGAGGACCCCTTAGCGGAAGCAGTGGACGCAATGTCCCTCGACTGGAACAGATGGTCCAGGATTTATCTGTTCCCTCCTCACAACCTTCTGTTGAGGGTCCTCAACAAACTGAGATCCTTCAAGGGGGTAGCGGCAATAGTGGCCCACAAGTGGGCGAACAGCATGTGGTTCCCCTTGGCGTTGGAACTACAGATGAAGTTCGTGCCGCTACCACATCCAGTTCTGACCCAGCGAGTCCAGAAGTCGACTGTCTGCGCTTCATTACAGAAAACCCAGACCCTGCAGCTCATGATTTTCTCGCCCTAGCGGTGAGAAAGCGCTTCGGGATTTCGAAAGCCAGCATAGACTTCCTAGAGGAATACAAGTGCAAATCGACTAGAAGGCAATATGAGTCATCTTGGAGAAAATGGGTGGCCTTTGTAAAGGCAAAGAATCCGCAGGAGATCTCAACAGATTTCTGCTTATCTTTCTTCATCCATCTCCATGGCCAAGGATTGGCAGCTAACACGATTTCAGTGTGTAAATCGGCTTTGATGAGACCCATTTTATTTGCCTTCCAGATCGACCTAGGTAACGAGATCTTTAACCCTGGATAGGTACGGTGGGTCGTTTGCGACCCCGAGCGTAAAAAAAAAAACAGGTTTTTCTCACGTGACTCACCCCTGTGACTGAATTTGTGGGTGATCGACCTGCAGGAGGTGTCTCCCCTACACGCTCTAGTAGTGTCCAGATGTGCATTGCTGTAGCTGTACTCCTTCCCCGATTTCTGAGACGCGTCGGGGTCGTTCGCGTCCGAGTTTACCCTTCTGAGGTAGTTTGCATAATTATCAAAGTTATTACGTATTATGAAATTGTCGTAGAATGGTGCAACTTGAATAGGTTATCAGTTGTGGAAAGTCTTGGTGGATTGTTTGGCTACCATGTGCATGTTTTTTTTTTTTAGTTAAAATGTCGTTCATCACCACGAGGACCATTTTACCGCGAGTGCCCCTTTTTCATTTTTTTTCATTTTTTTGCCAAGTCATTTTTCCGTAAGATATTGCCAAATAGTGTCGTAAAACTTTTGATTGTTTAGTGTTGGAAAGTGTGTCTAGATGATCTGGCTACCCATGCATGACTTTGTTTTTGTCAGATACGACGTAGTTATTGGTATATTGGGTATTTAACTGCGGTTACCAATTTCTGTTTTTTTTCAATATTTGTAAAAATTACTACGTAGTAAGGAATTGCCGTATATTATTCATTTTTTTTTCATGTTTATGTGTTAGAAAGTGTGCCTTGATGGTTGGGCTAACACGTGCATGTCTTTTTTTTATCTGAGATGTCGTATATTAGAATGTCGGGCATTTTACCGCGAGTGTCCCTTTTTAATTTTTTTTAATTTTTTTGCCAAGTCATTTTTCCGTAAGATATTGCGAAATAGTGTCGTAAAACTTTTGCTTTTTTAATGTTGGAAAGTGTGTCTAGATGATCTGGCTACCCATGCGTGATTTTGTTTTTGTCAGATACAACGTAGTTATTGGTATATTGGGTATTTAACTGCGGTTGCCAATTTCTGTTTTTTTTTCAATATTTGTAAAAATTTACTACGTAGTAAGGAATTGCCGTATATTATTGATTTTTTTTTCATGTTTATGTGTTTGAAAGTGTGCCTTGATGGTTGGGCTAACACGTGCATGTCTTTTTTTTTTATCTGAGATGCCGTATATTAGAATGTTGGGCATTTTTCCGCGAGTGCCCCTTTTTATTTGTTTTGCATTTTTTTGCTTAGTCATGTTACCGTAAGGAATTGGCAAGTAGTGTCGCAAAACTTATATTTTTATAGTGTTGGAAAGTGTTTCTAGATGATCTGGCTACCCATGCCTATTTTTTTTTAGCCAGATATGGCGTATATATAAGTATGTGTTCGATTTTCCTGTGATTGCCATTTTTTCGTTTTTTCCCATTTCTTTCAAAATTACTACGTACTAAGGAACTATCACAGAGTAATATATCATTTATATGTTTATTTGTCGGAAAATATGCCTTGATGGTTTGCCTAGCACGTGGCTGAAATTTTTTTTCTTCTGAAATGCCGTATATTAGAATGGCCATTTTTCCACGAGTGCCCCTTTTTATTTGTTTTGCATTTTTTTGCTTAGTCATGTTACCGTAAGGAATTGGCAAGTAGTGCCGCAAAACTTATATTTTTATAGTGTTGGAAAGTGTTTCTAGATGATCTGGCTACCCATGCCTATCTTTTTTTTAGCCAGATATGGCGTATATATAGGTATGTGTTCGATTTTCCGGTGATTGCCATTTTTTCGTTTTTTCCCAATTCTTTCAAAATTACTACGTACTAAGGAACTATCACAGAGTAATGATTCCTCTAGATGTTTATTTGTCGGAAAATTTTGTTTACTTTTTTTTTGATTGAATATCATCAAATTTTTTTAGCTAAAATATTGTTTTACATTTTTTTTTCGATTTTATTTCCCTTCAAAAAAAATTTTTTGGGTCAGAATTTTAATTTTATAGGCGTAAAATAATCGACAATTATCCAGCAACCCACCATACAATTTTTATGCATATCCAATAATAATTAGATTAGTAAATAACACCTTGAAATTGACATACCCTTCCTACATTTCAAGTGGCAGATTAGGGAGTCTGAGTCAGTGTGGTTGGCGGCCATTTTGTGGACATATCCGAAGCGTAAGCTGCCCTATCTATATATATTCTTGTTCCCTATAGAATTTGTGATATTTTGGTATATTTTTACCTGCATAAATATCATATTATATATTAAATATATGTATTTTTTTACGAAATTTCCAAGTACTCAAAAAATTACCTTTAGATATGGCCCCTGATATAAATGTAATTTACAAAATAATGAAGATTTTTTTACATATTTCTATTTTAGGATAACATATGTTTATTCCCTAAAAAAATTAGCCACTTCCTATTTCATTTGGGTACCCAAAAAAATTCATGAAATTTGGACAATTTTTTTTGGCCAAAAAAAGTTACCCTTTTTTTCTCATTTCAGATCTGCACCTCCATGGGTCTGACTTCATCCAAAATACATCAAGATGTGTCCTAAACATTCAAGAATCAATTCCTAAAAGGATTTGTGTATATATGTATAAACTTTTTTTTTATGAATTTTTATGTCAGGTCTTTTTTTTTTCTACTTAATTTTTTAAAATATTTATAATAAATAGTTTTTCTGCAGATGAGTAGTATTTATCTTTACAGTTGTTTTAAGCATTCATTGAAGTTTTTTTTGGCAAAAGAAAAAAGGAGGTTACTGCAAAAACTGATTTTTCAAGAATTTTTTTTGGCGTCGGGGTCGTTCGCGTCCGAGTATACCCTTAAAGGGGTGTCCGAGGACCGTACCTATCCAGGGTTAATAAAGTTCCGAAAGCCTGCGCTAGGCTCAGACCTTCAGCACCTCCAAAGCCCATCTCATGGTCTTTAGACAAAGTTCTTCATTTCGCCTCCTTGTTGAGCAATGAAGAATGTGCGTTAAAGGATTTGACGCAAAAAGTTATTTTCCTATTTGCACTCGCGTCCAGGGCCAGGGTTAGTGAGATCGTAGCCCTCTCGAGAGAGGCAGGTCGTGTTCAGTTCCTGGATGGGGGGGAGCTGAACCTGTTTCCGGATCCTACGTTTCTCGCCAAGAATGAGTTACCCACCAACAGGTGGGGTCCCTGGAGAATCTGTCCTCTGAAAGAAGATGCATCTCTATGTCCAGTAGAATGCCTAAAGGTCTATCTTCGTAGAACTTCAGACTTCAAGGGTAGTCAACTATTCAGGGGAGAAACATCAGGCTCAAATTTATCTCTGAATCAACTCAGAGCGAAAATGACATATTTTATTCGCAGAGCGGATCCTGACAGTACACCCGCAGGTCACGATCCGAGGAAAGTTGCCTCATCCCTAAATTTCTTTAATTGTATGGATTTTGAACATCTCCGTTCATACACGGGCTGGAAGTCTTCCAGGGTGTTCTTTCGCCACTATGCGAAGCAAGTAGAGGAACTTAAGAGATCTGTGGTAGCAGTGGGTCGTGTAGTTAACCCTACTGTTTAACTCTGCGAGGAACAGTGGTCTTAATTGGGGCGATTAAGTCCAGGGTGAGTGTGTAGGTACATACTGTACTACAAACTAAATGAGGGCACCAAGTGCCCATATAGACTGTTCCTTCCTTCAAAGGTGAACCTTGCATAAGTTCAGACATGTGTGCCAAGCGTTTCTAACGCTAATGTGATTGATTTGTAATACAGATTTTTTATGACTTGATACCTTGGTATCTCATTAAAGTGGTGTTTAATGGTTTTTCTTTCAGATAAACAAGTTCTGTTTACTATCATACTTATGCTTAAAGTTTTGGGTTACCCTCTTTTATATAAATATATATATTTGTTGTTAACCTGTCTGTTTATTATCTGTCAATAAACTGGTTCTTGAGAACCTTGCGTCTCTTTCACCTGTGTCAATTTATTGGTATAATTGAGCATTTTAATTCTATGTATCTTATCTGGGATAATTCTGATAGAATTGTTCTGTTTTGCAAGCTATGTTGCATTGGTTTATGTAAGTCCCCTAATGGGAGGACTCCGTCCCATAAAGGGACGAGGGCGGTTTTATTAGTTTCTTCCTATGCGGATATAAACCTTTGTCCAATACAAGTATTGTGCGGATGACTGGTCAATATATTGACGCAGTGGTTCTATACAAACTATGCTTTACTTAATATAGGGCGAGACCACTATATTAGCTTGCCTGGTATTCATACATAGATATATGTACTCTTCGAGACCATCCCAGCCTCGACGCCTTCTGTCGATCTTTGGAAAAGGCAAAAAAGATTATATCTTTAGGTAAGTAATAATAATATTATTTTCTCTGTTCCTTTCCTCCGAGGGACATTACAATACCTGGCCTCCTTTCCCTCATCCTCATCCTGTCATTCAGTCTGTTAATATCGTTGTTATCATTATTAATATCATTGTTAACATCATTATTATCATCATTATTACTCTATAGATGTAGAACATTATATTCAGAGGTCACGATCAGGTTTTATTTTCACAAAAAAAAATAAAATATTGTTTTCATCTGATTTGAATTCGATATAAAAGCTTTCGATGTTAAGTTTTAATTTCTTTCTTTCCATATATTAAAAGGAAATGTCTCATTTCTATGGCCTTGATTTAATTAATAATGATAGAATTGAATCAAAATGATCATGATTGTAATGAATAGGAAACTGATAAAAGCACCAGTCATAGTCAAACGCGGCTCCTCCTGACTCCGCCTTCTTCCTGCGCTGATTGGTTCTCTACAAGGAAGTGGGCGGAGTTATCCGAACGGGAGAACCAATCAGCAAAAGAAATGTGAAAAGGTTTCGGCCAATGAAATTGGGCCAATTAAATGAAGCTGAGTTGTTATTGGCTGAGGTGATTTAGATAGTGCATAATGTGGGGGTTTCATGAGGAGACTGATAACATTCCTTATGCGAGCGGCTACAATAGTAGCATGCGCACACACAAACGCACACACATTAACGCAACCTCCCAGACACACTGGCAGACATTGCTCTACTGTGTTTAGTTCTTTTGCCTCTAAATTCGTTATTATTATTATTATTATTATTATTATTATTATTATTATTATTATTATTCCCATTTGACCTTTTCCTTTAGAATCTTAAGAAAGAAACACATAGATTATCATTTTTCTCAACGTTCTTCTTCTTCTTCTTTCTCTTTCAGATATTCGCTTCAGTGTCAACGACGTCAGCAGCGTCAGTCGCCCCTTCCCTTTCTTGGAGAAGGATCCAAATGTCTATGTCAGGGACGTCAAGGAAGAAGACATCGAGAAGGTTGGGGACATCCTTCGGACATTGCAACCACAGGATGCAAGGAGGTGAGGAGACATCATTCCTTAAGAGAGAGAGAGAGAGAGAGAGAGAGAGTATTATTATTATATCATATTATTATATTATTCATTATTGAGTTTACCTAATACTCTAGGAAAATAGATATGGATATATTTAGGCCTATATACACACACACACATATATATATATATATATATATATATATATATATATATATATATATATATATATATATGTATATACAGTATATGTGTGTGTGTACGTGTGTGTGTGTGTGTGTGTGTGAAAGGGTACTATCCGTAGGCCGAAATTGTACGTGGAAATCCCATATAATAGAATGCATAGAGGGAAGTTGGAATTCCTCGTTGCTCTCTTTTTTTTTATTCTATTATTAGGAACACACACACTCCCTCACTCACCCTGCCGCTCTCTCTCTTTCTCTCCATTGTTACTCGGTCAAGAAAACAATTGCTGTGTGTGTTCACTTGCGTGTGTGTGTGCGTGTGTCTGTTATGCACATGTCCATCTTAACGAAACAAGATAACAATAAAAGCATAAAATAATGAATAAATGTGGATGACATCATTTCCTTTCTTCTTTTCATTTCATTTCATCCCATTTTATTCCTTTCCTTCTTCTTCCCAACAGATCGTTCTGGGCAATCCGGTTTCCTCTGTGTTCCCTGGGGAGGACGAGGAGCCCTGAGGTCATCCTCAGACTCCTCGCCTCCTTGAAGGGAGTCAGGGTGAGAGAAGTCATCGTGTTCCCAACAGAAGAACGACCAGATGACGAAGCCTTAGAAGAAGAGATGAATCTTAAGGCAAAGGAATCCACCGGATGTATAAGAGGTGTTTATTGGTGAGTTTGCTTCTTCTTTTTATACCTCTTCTTCTTCTTCTTCATAGGTGTTTTATGATCTCTCTCTCTCTCTCTCTCTCTGTATATATATATATATATATATATATATATATATATATATATATATATATATATATATATATACATATATATATATACAGAGAGAGAGAGAGAGAGAGAGAGAGAGAGAGAGAGAGAGTTATCTATAGCAATTTCCATCTCATTATTATATCCATTTCTTCTGATTATTCTGTTAAAATTATCTGATCATGTGTGTTTGCACCTCAGTGTTTCTTGTTCCCTTCAATTATCTCCTCATTGCCTTTGACTCTCATCATATTCTTCTTCTGCCTTTCCTTTATTATCATTATTACTCCTTTCTATAATGAATATAGTAATCTTCGCCTATGTTTTCTTTTGGGTTTATTCATTGAATTTATCCAAACTCTATTTCTTAATGGTGTTGTTTTCCTTCTTCATTATTATCCTTATTATTATTATTATTATTATTATTATTATTATTATTATTATTATTATTATTATTATCAATGTTTTGTTTATTTCTTTATTCGACAGGGATATTTATGATCTCTTTTTCTGAAGAGGAAAATAGAAGAAATGGAACAAAAGGAAGTTCTTCTTGCAAGAGTCACAGCTTCCAAAATCTAATTCACGTTGAAGTCTTTGGAAATAATTATGATCATAGTTGGACAATAATAACATTTTATATATATTGTCAGGTATTTTGGAAATAACATAATAACATTACTATTTTAGAGAGTATTTTTAAGAAATTAAAAGGACAATGATATCCTTGGTTCAAGTATGTCTCCCTTTTCTTAATGGTTAGTATATATAGATCACTTCTAGATTATAAAGGTCATTTTAATATATATGTATATATATATATATATATATATATATATATATATATATATATATATATATATATATATATAGGCCTATATGTGTGTGTGTGTATATAAAAATATAAGTATAAATATAAATATATAAATATATAAATTTTCAGGGAATGTTTAAAATTTCTTCATGAAAACCTTTTGTTTTCGGGATTTGTCAACTTTTATTGTTATGTTTATAATGATTAGATTATAATATTCCCTTTCTGATCATAAAGTTCAGTTCTGTAAGGGAATGTTATAAATCTATCTATGTATCTATCTATCTATTTTATGTATATATATATATATATATATATATATATATATATATATATATATATATATATATGTGTGTGTGTGTGTGTGTGTGTGTGTTTGATATAATTGTTTAATCATGTCTCAGACATCTACTTGACAATAACAAATGTGAGGGAAAGTTCAACGTCTTTATATAAAAACCTATTTTTTTTGGGGGGGGAAACCTTTATTATTAGGTTTATTGTTATATTAATTCTCCTGTTTGTACTATTCATTTTTATATATTATTAGAACTTTGCTCTTGTTTAATCATTTAATGCAACTATTTTTTTTTCTATTTTTTGAGGTGACAAAATAGTGCATGAATTATATCATGTCATATTCTTAGCAAATTGCTGCAAGACTTCAATGTACTAAGATTCACTCTAAAAATTGTCTAACATCTATTCATGACAATCAAGTCTTGCTGGTGATAGTAGAGGCGATGGTAGGTAATAAGTAACAGTGGAAATCATCAGAAATAAATCTCTGAATGGAACAAATGTTGTTTTTATCACCTTTAACATTTTATTTTTCAATATTAGCCTACATTGATAATGTCTTCTGAAATATCCCTAATCTTCCCTCAAAGCTCTGGACGGAATCTGTAAGCATAAGCTCTTCAGCAAGAAGTCTCTCTCTCTCTCTCTCTCTCTCTCTCTCTCTCTCTCTCTCTCTCTCTCTCTCTCTCTCTGGAGGTAAATGAAGACATAATTCTTACCTAAGTCCTTCAAAGGACTCATATCATGCAACAAAAAAGAAATGAGAAAAAGGGATCTTATAACTTTTTAGACAGGTGAGTTCTTTGTGAAATCTCTTGTTCTGTATTTGATTAGTTTGAACATTAAAGTAAACTTATCAGAAAGTATTACTTTTTCTGTAAACTTACATGTTAAAATGGACCAGTTTTTCTGCTAAGGAATCATATTATTATAGTAAATCAATCTAGTTTTGCAATTAAGGATCAAAGTAAAGGATTATCACACCAAGCTTTTTATTGCAAAGATTTGATCTTTTGTAAAACGCCTGAACTTTGTAATGGCCTCATATGTTGATGCTGTTTCTTATTGCAGATCAGATGAACTGGTAGAACAGAAGACTGACTGACTGACTGACTGATGCAGAGAGATACAGTTCCTCATTTGTTGGACTCAAGAGAAGCTGATATGTTAGGCCAGCGTCCGTCAGACTCATGAAGTGAAATTCTTATCAGAAAATGAAGGAAGGCAGAACTGAAGCTGACTTTGGAGAAGAGAATAATAATATGAGGTAGGAATTTCAGGGTAAGAATTTTGAGTTACTGTTCTTATTGATTTGTATGATAAGGAATTAATTCTTTTAATCAATTGAATGAAAATGTAAAATTTGTAGTTACTGCTCTTAATGAAAGAAATAGTAAAAGTAAAATTTGGAATTACTCTTTTATAAAACTGAATGAAAATAGTAACATTAATATTCATTTCTTTTATTCATGATTGAACATAAATATTTTTATTTTTTTTTTATTTTTTTACACAAAGCAATATAGATTTTAACTTTGTAAAATATAATAATTTCTTCTATATCAGCGTGAAATAAGCAGAGGTAAAATAAGTTAAGTGTGTCTCTGTTCTTCTCATGCAGACGGAAAAACCGAAGGAATAGGAGGGAGGAAAAAAGGAGTAATTATTAGCAAACGTCAGCAATAATTGAAGCTTGTAGCCTTCTTCTCTGCTCTCTTCAATTGGTAACTTTTCACAAAAAGAGTTAAACATTGCTTTTGTTTTTTCAGGCAATCTACTATTATTTTTTAGATAATAATTGTAAAAGGTACCTACTTATAATGGTTTTAAAGCATTGCCTTTATTTCACCAATTCATCATTGACCCTTATGTAAGAGGCATTTGATAATTCTGTTTTCCAAAATAACAATTTTTGTATGTTTACTGTATTTTTGTAGGGAAATGATTAAGTGACGAGCTTCTCTTTGGGAGTTCCTTCCTCTTCTCTAATGGTGCTTTCATCAGCGCTATAGAGAAATGTCATTCGGACATCTCCCTGCACTCAGCGAGTCCTTCCTTGCAAAGACCTGAGCTACACCTTGACTAGAGTGTCAGAGTCCAGGATCGACAAGGGAAGCTCCAAACCACCACGGCTGGTGGTACGAGGTGCTTGACATACTCTGTCTAAAGTGGCTCTCCTCACCTCAGGTTTTTATTTTGGAGGTTGGGCACACCGAGTCCAGTCAACACCTGAGCGAAAGTAAAGAGTCTCCCATAAGGAATTGTAGCCAATTTCTGAATTGAGGAATCAGAATCTGACCTCAGGGAGCAGCCCCAAGACAGGTCTTCAAAGCTTATCTCGGATTAATGGTGGTAATTACCAGACTTAGTTATTCCTTACCTTAAACCTTCTCTAGAGTCATCTTCTTCCTCTTATTTGTATAGAAACTCTTTTCTACATATCTTTTATTTTACTCATTATTTTTATCAGACAATTTGGTCAAAACTGATTTATATATATCAGAAGTATATAATTTTCCGTGAATTTATATCATCCATTTTATAATATATAATACTGAATAGATCTGCTCTGCCACTACACATTCTTATTAATTCAGTTGATCCATTTTGTGAAGATATATCACATGATTTTTATTGCAGACATTCTATCTATTGTATAGCACTCAAACTTTGTAATGCTATCTTCTTTTGACAGATCAGATGAACTGGTAGAACTGAATATTGACTGACTGACTGACTGACTGACTGACTGACTGACTGACTGGTGCACAGGGATATTGACCACTGTCATCTATTGAACACAAGAGAAACTGATATGTTATACCAGCGTCAGTCAGACCCATTGAGTCAACTTCTGATGAGAGAAGGAACACAGAACTAAAGCCGACAAAAAGATGAGGTAAGATTTTCAGGAAAAAAAACTACTCAAAATGAATTGAAGGGAAAAAAAATAAAACCTGAAATTATTGTTCCTAATTAATTATATGGAAAGAGTAAAATTACCTTCCGTTCGGTAACTCTTGCACATTTTTTTATATTGTCATTTTTATTGATACAATCATTGTTATGATTACTATTTTTTATGATAAATAAATATTTCTTTGATAATTTACTAAAGTAGACCTATATCACAACCTTTTTATATTACAGCACTTTCTTATATTTAGCTTAGGGATTTCAAACATTCAACACCAGTCTTTAGAAAATAACTGTAAAATTACCTCTTTTAAGTAATTTCATCATATGAATATCACTTAGCTCATTTGTCTTCGGGCATTAAGCAAGATGGATTAAACATATTTTTTTTTTCACAAAGATGAATTCTATGTTTATTGCATGTTTTCAGGAGAGTTTTTTCGTTGATCTTCCAATGACACTTACATCAGCCCTTTGGTGAGATGTCATTCTTATATGACTTCTTTTCTCGTTTTCTATTTAGGAGTCTGAGCAGTCCGCATCCTGCCAGTACTTACGCCGGAGTAGAGAAATTTTAAGGCATTTTTGACCCATTGTTCCTATGGTCTGCAAAACTGTGTATGGCTGGATGGGCCAGGCAATATACCTAAACAAGAGACATTATCTGCATTCTTGAAATAGAGTCTGACCTCAGGGAAAAGCAGGTCATCTCTCAAGTGTTGATTCCTTCACTTCTCGTCTCGGATCGATGTCGGTGAGTACCAGAAACAGCCACGAATTATAAAACTTGGAATGAAGGAGCCATTTGATTCCGGATTGTCCTTTTAAATATAAATTTGTTAATATTATTGAAATAAATATGAAATATTTCCTTTTGAACATTGTTCTATCATAAATGTAGTGTGTAAACAGAAAGATACGATCCATTTTGATGATCCGTTCTTTCAATTGCTATTTTACATACTTCATGAGAAATTTTTAATATCAGCTTCATTTAATTGCAGATTCACATAATCAAAGTAGTCTAGTCTCCCTGAGAAGCAAGACGAGGACATCTTCATCCCAGCAAATCATCTGGAATCCACTTAGGTGATTAGAGCCTCTTGATTGATCAGAACTGAAAAGAACTCACCTGATCTCCTGTTTGATCACAATCTTCAGGTGAGTACCATTAGATCTTTGCATTTGATCAGCAGACACGCGAAGCGACCTTACTAATAGATTAAGGGTAGATGTGATAAAATTAAGGGATTACCCGGCAAGCAAAATGATAGTCATATAATTACAAGGTAGTATAATGAAAAATAAAATACTCTTTATTTCATTAATAGCACACTCACACTCTCCATAATAAAATGAGTTAATATGTAAAGATATAAAGGCGACCTTCTTATCTGTAAATTTGCTACTGTACAGAAATGATTACTCTCAACATTAACTTATAGTAATATCTTTAGCAAGAAACATTTTTACCATGGCTGACATGAAAATTGTGAATTAATCTTTTAGCTTCTCTTCCTAAAGTGGAAGATGAAATTAATGAAGCCCTGAAACATATCCCTCATGATAATGGTGACCCAAAGTACATGGTGAGCAGTGAACTTTGATACTTGACTCTTTAGAATTTTATCAGTTATTTCCAGGAATAAAGAACATGCATTTTGGTACAGAACCAACCAGCACATCTGTGTCCATTTCAACCCCCACCCCCCTCCAGTCTGCTTTTCTGTCCACCTGTACGTGCACAATCTCAACAAGAGGTCTTCAGGTCTTCTTCTAACATGTATCATTCCACATGGTCTTTTAAGGAATTTCATTTCCACTACTCATATTATTTTCTGTTCGTCTCTACATCCAGTCCATTCTGTAGAGCTGTGCACTCCTGTTGTCATAGTCAACCTATTTATTAAACATTTCTTAGAACCCCTATAAATACATTCCTAAATTCCACGTGCTTTGTAATAACTTTTGATTCCTTCTCAAAGAAAACATCTACCTTCTCAACCTAAAATCCTATGTTTCTTTCCACAGGAACCTGATCCTAAGTGAGAGAAGTCCACGATAGTCCGATGCCAGATTGTGATAACAAGCGGCAGCTGAGATAAGGTTTACAGTGCCCCAGGAAGGTCCTGTAGTATGAGGCTCTCCACCTGCTGACCCCTGTCCTCAGACTTCCAAATCTGTCTATGCCCCATGACCCTTATTTCTCACCTGCTCAATGGGGTATTTGGGTGAGCAAGGAAGCTAGTGCCAATTCTACCTTAAAAATCTAAAAATTCGTTAGAGAATTAAAAATATACCATATTTCTTCACTGTTACCAGAAGACAAGAAATTTTTAATTCATAATTTATATTTTTTTTTCTAAATATCTTGGTGCTGTATAATCTTTTTGTTATAATATTTTATCAATGGCTTACCAGGAATGATTTTTGTTGTTGATACCTTCAGTATTCATAGCCCTTATAGAATGTATTTTTTCAACCAAACTATAGTTATTCCCTTCCACAAAATGGCACTTTTTCTAAATATATATCAGTGCCCATGTACTGCATACCCATTTACAACATAATTTGAATGTACTATTCTTTATACTGTATACCCATTTACGATATAACTTGAATGTACTATTTATCATACCGTATACCCATTCATGACATGATTTGAATATACTATATTTGTACTCTATACCCATCTACAACATAATTTGATTTTACTATTTTTATACTGCATATCCTTCAAGAAAATAAGTTTAATATACTATTTCTATACTGTATATCCATTACGACATAATTTCATTGAACTATATTTGTACTCTATACCCATTCACAACAAGAGTTAAATATACTGCTTTCATACTGTATACCCATTTACGAAACAGTTTTATTTTACTATTTGAATATACTATTTTTATACTGTATACACATTTACGTCATAATTTAACTGTACTATTTTCATACTGTATATCAATTTACAAAATAATTGGAATGTACTATTTTCATACTGTATAGCTATTTACGACATAATTCAATTGTAATATTTTTTTACTGTATATCCATTGACATCATAATATGAATATACTATTTTTATACTCGACACCCATTCACGACACAATTTGAACATACCGTTTTTGTTATTAAAATATATATTTTGTAGCCTTCTGCAATATTTTTTATTAAGATATAATCTAATGTACTATATATATCCATCCTTGAATTCAGATTTTCACTCAATTCTTGCTCATGAATACAAATAGATTTAATATATATGTTGTGTTATTTGGGGAATATCATTTTGTTGACATATATTCCTATATGATATTGATAAATAACCTGGATTATAATTTTTATTTGTGTTAATATGGACAATTTATGCACTGCACCTGATTATATAATTTAATATTAATTTTTACTGATATTTAGACATTATACTGATAATATGCTGTTGTTGATACAATAAATTTACCTCTAATAATAACTGTTTTTTATAAAAACCTTTTATTACCATCATAAGGACATTAGTTAAGGTGGTATGTATATATAGTAAGGAGGTTGGGGGAGGGGATTCTTCACGTGCAGGTGTCTTCCTTGTTTCCTTGTTGCTTCTGATCAACAGATTTGAGTTGATGTCACAGAGAAATGTGACGTTACTGCAACAGACAATGTCGCAATTTGATGGTGAAATGATGATGACCTTTTAGATGTGTTTGCTGGGAGAGGAGAAGTCCCGCTTCTTTGTTAGTCTCGGTGGAGGATGGTACTCTCTCTCTCTCTCTCTCTCTCTCTCTCTCTCTCTCTCTCTCTCTCTCTCTCTCTCTCTCTCTCTCTCTCTCTCTCTAAAAGTAATTTCATATTGATTTTAATAAATTACAGGGACACTAGAAACATAAAACAACCTAAGTAAGAAGATCCAATTTTCTTCTCACAGAAAAACATTCTTGGTCTAAACTAATAAATTTCCACATTAAATCTCTAAAATTATGAATCACTTATTTTCTCCAATGATAGCTTTGGGCTGAGGTACCGGTGCCAATGCCACGCTGGCTATGAAGGTGATGGTACCTTCTGTAATCCCAGAATATACGTTCAAAGAACATATTTTCTAGCTGCTCTATTACACACTCACTAGTTTGCATACACAACCGGCACCATGTAGCAAATTGCAATGGACTGAAATATATGACTGTCAGGTAATGATACCGGCAAAAGTGCATCATATCCATCTCTATCTGATACCACACCTTAACGTCTACTCAAGCTTTCTTTACTTCACTTCACCGTTACAGGGTCAATGGATTTAAACACTTCACTACCATTTACAACATCATGAACTTGACGACGGACAACTGTAGCATTTTGTCTCCTTGCAAAATACAGGGTTCACTGCAACCCCGTGTGCCCTATCTCCTCGTACACCCATCTTACCAAATTCTACATTGTATTTCCCACAACAGCACATAACTCTGGCTTTCTCATTCAGCTCTTTGGTACGTGAGTCAAAGAGTAAGCCTCGTTCTTATAAGAAGGGACCAGTGATATGGATATTCATAACTTGTTCTCTTTTACTAAAGCTGTCATTATTGCAATCCTTTGCTGAAATAATATCTTGTTAGTTGCCTTTGATTTAAATCGGCTCTCTCCTGTCAATCTCTCTGATATCCACTGATGCACAGTTGCAGAGTCCAATCTTTTTTTCAGTTCTTTCACTTCCCATACTAACACAAATTTCATTCCATTTATTAACCCATCCAACTCGGCCCTATCAATATGCCTGGCTTCCTCCTTCCTAATCCAGCATGCATCTTCTACCATGTATCCACCGATCTCTACCACAGCGCCTACGGCCAATGAACTTGCATCAACCCAGAGTATCGCTGACCTTTTACCAGATTCCCATCTTCTTCTTGTAGGATCACTTGTCCTCACAGCCACTATTGTACCGCGGAAAGACTGTACCACCCTGCTGTAGGTCACTATATCATTCCATTCCCCCATCGCCTGACTCGATTTGCGCTTGATGAACTCCGCAGTTACTCGCAGCCATCCATACACGGGGTAATGACTAACTAGTTTTTCACACACAAAATATATTGTGATGTGTCACTTGGTTGGATACCTTTTGCACATTAACATTCCTACCTCACTACAACTTGCAATTCTCTCCCCACACCTGCAGTCCAAATGCTCATGTGCATTCCTGCATGTTTTTAAGCTGCGGAGATAAAAAACCCATATATTTCCAAATGAATAATTACATATTCCACTACTACAGTATCCTCACGAACTATTACATAATATAAATATGCGGACGTAGTATCGTCACGCACTGCTGCGTTTTGTTCCAACACTTTATTAATCACTTCTTTCATCACCAGTGGGGCCACATTTAAGCCAAATCTAAATCTAGAAAGGCAATACCGCTTACCTTCAAACATAACTGAGTGGTATGGCCATAATCTCTCCTCCACTCGTATTCGCAAATAAACCCTGGCAAGAACAATCAATGTTACATTTACAGCCCTCTTTCAGCACTTACGTAGCTTGTCTGCGCATACATCCTTATCTCCTGTATGGACATCAATGTAAGCATTGACTTCACGAAAGTCCACCACCAACCTCACCTTATCCTAACTAGGCTGGATAACTGCCATCAACGGAATTAAACCTTCAGTAGTGACATTCAAACCCTTATCATACGACTGCCGCCAGCTCCTTTGTATCCACTCCTGCAACTCTTCCCCATATCACTGTTGGGCTTCGGGTGGGACTTCATATTCACATCTTGTATTCTTCAGCAGTACTAGCTCTTTGCAGTCTCTCCATTTCCAGGCCATCATCCAACACCTAGCCAAAGTATCAAATGCTGTGCTGAAGTCTTGCGATCACTTGGAGCCCATAACTGCTATGGGTATTCATACACAGGCCAGCTAATGCTGCGTTTATTCCAGGCTGTACTGAAAATATTACTTCTTCCTCAGTCATAGCCATCACTCTTTTCATTTTCTTTATTGCACCTATACACATGACACTCGCAAACCAAAAGAACTTCGTATTTGATACGTTGGCATGTACTTCCACCTCGTCATTACCCTTCACTGCCACATATACTTTGTCTGTCCCTTGACTGTTCCAGATATCTCCAATTAGCGTCATAACATCTTTCTTTCGCTACCATCTCTCGCATCTAACTGCATTAACGATCACTCGTGTGCATCCAATATCCACCATCACTTCGCATTTTTTTTCAATTAACTTGCAGGTTTTTTTCATGGTAAAGCACCTTTAGTCTCCCAAAAAAGGTAGCTGGAGCTGAAGCCAGCTTTCATTACTCGTTTCCCATCCGCTTTGTAGCATCCCTCTCTGGGTATTCCGTTGTAACATGTACCACTTTTCCATACTTGAATCGTTTGATTTCTCGTTTCTCTTTTCTAGCGACTAGACAGTGCTTGGTAAGATGGTTTGACCTTCAACATGCGTAACAACCTTGTTGACTGCTGTGCGGTCCAATCTTGGTGCAAGTCTTTACTAAAACTCTAGTTGTCCCTACCTCAGCTGGCAATAGTGATCCACTCGCACCCTTGCATTCCTCACCAATTGTTACCACACTACCCACCATACTAGAACCCTTATCAAGTTACACAGCCCTGTCTCTCTTCAGTATACTCTCAAGCCTTCAGTCATCAAGGTTGGCTACTACACCTAGCATTTGCCTTGCGCCTTTAGGCAACACCATCAAATCTCACATGCCAAAGTCTTCTAGGACACTCCTCCAAAGTTTTAGACCTAACTTGCACAAATTTGCCAAAAACACATCAGGGACCTCACCTGACTTAATCTTTTGGTTCACAAACTTCTCGTATGAAGCAAAGGAATTCATTGCAAAAGCAGCCTTTAAACTCTTTTGAATATCACTTATCTTACCCCTTTTGTCCTTGGGTAGTTGTTGGTACACTGGATATGCACTCCCTGTTAGTCTTAATAGCACCACAGTAGCAACTTCCATGACATTCTGAAATTCACACACCGCGCTCACCACGGTCACTTTCTCCAACAACTCTGAGATATCACCCTCACTGGATTACTCAGGTATCGGCTTCAACACAGTGGCCATGATGTCTCCCATTCTGCTTGTTTATAAAGGCCTAGATTGTGTGTGATAGTCAAACTTACTTGTCCAAGGCCTGTCCATTCCTTCGCCAGCTCAACTGCCCTCCTGCCATATGGTGCAATCCTTTCCAACTGGCTACTCACTCCATTATCCTTTAGTATCACCGCTGAGTCTACCGACATCAGTTTCTTGCTGTGCTCCTCTTGTATAACTAAGTTTTTTCCCAAGTTTACCACTCATACACTTTTCACTGTATCACTGTAAATTTTCTATTTTGTTTTTACTCCAATCGTGTGCATTGTACTCTTCCTTTTATCAATCCTTTTGCCATACAGCCTTCCCTCTTGTCTCTGCGCAGGCAAAATGGTTCCTTTCTCCGTTAACTGTCCCCCAACGCAAAGCAATTTATTACTTCACAACCACAATTATTTCCTTTGGGCGAAGAGAACTAGAGCTTTTTTTACTCAGAAGTGGTGGAGGAATGTATAGATCCAGGAGGTGACGACGATCAAGACTAACGGACGCAAATGTAACTTCAAAGAATTAACGACGCACTGAAATATATCACGCAATATGAGGATAATTTAGATCTACACGTCATCATTGAATGTACCAAAGCAATAAAAGCGCGGGATATTTTAAGGAATATCCACATAAAAATGGAAACATTTCAAATTGTTGATGTGCTTGAAGAAGTGTGTAGACGAAGTAAAACTGAAGAAATGTTTATGAGTTTATATATAGTATATGCAATCAGAATGGCCAGAGAGGAGAATGCAGCTTTAGCGGACGAACTGTCTTATTTCCAGATTCAATTATATAAAGGCAATTGGTGCAGTAATTGAAAACTGAAAAAAAGGGAATCCACTTTTGAACGTGACATAAATAAAATGATAAGATTAAAATTATTATGTAACATGAATTCCGTTGCTAGTGATCAGATGAAACCTTATAAGCACAGACTGGCTGATTTTGACAGTAGCATCACAGGTAACCTACAGTGGAATAATGGAAAGAAGTTTTTAGTTCATGTAGAAGAAAAGGGATTATGAAAATGAAATACCAGTATGGTGGATATGAGTTAAAATTACAAGAGGTGTATTATTCCCCAAAACTAGATAGAAACCTAATGTCTGAAAGAAAATTTGATGAAAAAAGTTTTAAGTTAGTTACATACTAAGGTAGCAGAAATGTGAAAAACATAAAAGAATTATGTCAAATGGGATACTGAAATGAGGCAGCGTATATGTATCAAATCTCAGATAGTTTTGCAACGTTATAAAAGAAAATTTAAGAAGAAGGAAGACATAGAAGACACAAAAAATAGAGCAACAATTAATTTATGACACAGAAGGTTTGTATATGTACCATCTATACCCAGAGAATGTGAAACGAAAGGAAAACTTGAATACTGCAAAAAATGCATGGAAGGTAAGCCCAAAAAACACTCAATGCATGCAAGTGAATAAAAAAAAAATACTACCTATTGGTGTTTGTTAGATTCCTGAACCATTATCAAATGCAAGTGAAAGCCAATATTTTGCCAACTTTGTGGATGACAATTCATGG
The DNA here is from genome assembly GCF_036898095.1 of Palaemon carinicauda. NCBI lineage: Eukaryota > Metazoa > Arthropoda > Malacostraca > Decapoda > Palaemonidae > Palaemon > Palaemon carinicauda. The sequence goes on from NC_090767.1 coordinate 31,655,997, forward strand.
TACAGTGAAAATACTAAAATGAAGAAGAAAAGTGAAACAATGGAGAAATTGAAGGGATATATGTCCAAGGCAGAGAGGAAACAGAACAGACTTCTCCCATGTCTCCACACTGATAATAGGGGAGAGTGTGTCAGCAAGGAATTCTCGGTTTTTCTTACAAAGAAGGGAATAGAGAGACAGCTGACAACTTCATTCTTTCCTCAGCCAAATGGATGAGCTGAACGCCTAAACCTTCTTGGAGGGTGGCGGCCAAAGGATCAGGTACCATAGAGGAGCCAGAAGGGAGCAGTTGAGGACTGAGCCTCTGTGCCCACTGACACCTGCATGAGGAGGAGGTAGAAAGTTGGATAGCAGTAAGACTCGGTGAGAAGGAACTGCGTGAGGAGTGGAAGGTCTATAAAAGAAGTTCAAAGCACTGGTGTGGAAGCCCCAGTATTGAGACTTACCCATCGGGCAGTTCAGAGAGCATGCCTCCTGGGAGGTATTGTCTCAATCTCAGTACAAGAGCCTCCGAGGTACTCATCCTCCGAGGAGAGTGGTCAATAGTTTTCTTGTAATACCAGGAGATAAGCCCCATTTTTACTAGGCCCATGTGCCAGTCCTCAGAAAAGTGGCTCCCAAAGGGGTGCTTTCTGAACTCATGTACATGGCTGAGTGGGAATGTCAAGTAATTCTTCTATATGATGGCCCATTTGTATATTTTTCGGCATTAGGACTAGCCATAACTATGAATGGCTTAATTAAGAGAACAAGGATATTTTCCAGGCTTGGCACCTGCCAGTGCACTCCCCGAAGGGAGAAATGGAGCAATTCTAGTTCGAAGAGAAAGGACTGACAGTACTAAGAGCCACTGAGGGCAAGAAACTGGGTGTAGAGTTGAAAGTTATTAGTGGTAGGTTAAAGACGGGAGGCCGAGTCCCCGGCTAGCTTAACGTGGAGTTTTAGGACAGACAAGAACCCTGTAAGGCGGAGGGACTGGGTTGCATGAGTGAGAGGGAAAAGGACCTCGTTCACCTAACCAGTTGAGCATGTGGGGTAGTAAGGGGGAAGGATCTATGTGGGTTAAAAGAGCAATTAGATAGGATGGGAGAGGTACCGCTTTCAAGCAGCATGTAGAATGTGCAGTGTAGGAATCAAATGGGCTAGTGGTGTGGAGAAGGATGGGAAAGGGTGTGTAGGTTCCAGTGTGATGTAGTTACCTGGGTGGTCGATAGGAGCAAAGAAAAATTGAAAGCGTTTATATGTTTTCCTGTATGTGCCTGTCTATAATGACTGGCGTGAGCTGATGGCTTGGGTTGAGGGACTGCCTGAGCGGGAAGGTTCCATTACAATGAAGCAGGTAATACTCTAAGGGAAGACCTGCAGGTTTGTCACAGAATGAGCAGTTTCTATTTTCTCTGTCAGTCAAGTTTCAGGTGCAAGGGTATCCTAGTCTGAGTCTGTAGGTTATGACAGATAACAGCCTGGGGGTGTTTTAGCAAGGCACTGCTGAACAAAATTGGTAACATTAATATACCAGGTGGCTGATGTAGAGGGACTTAACTGGGCCAGCCTTATGGCTGATTATAGACTTCTTTGACTGCTGAAGAGAGGGCACAGGGGGAAACTTATTGTGTCTACTGGCAAGACAGTCAGCCGCTTATTTCCGGAATCTCGATATGACTGGGGATCCAGTTGATAGTTGCCTATCTGTGATTCTGGTAATGGTCATAGGCTAAGTGAATGATTTAGAGATGATTAGTGGGTCTTCTCTAATTTTAGGGTTCTTTAGGACTGTGATTGAGCCCATTGAGTTGGTGTGGATAGCGGTGTGACATTGGACACTGACAAAGTTTTCCAGGGCCTTCAGTATTGCCAAAAACTATGTTTGTAGGGAGGAAGCACTGTTTGAGTCTCCAACTAGCGCGGTAGCTACGGAGTATATAGCAGCAGCAGCAGCTGAGACAGTCCTAGCAATGGAGCCATCTGTGAAGTAGACATTATTAGCAGGAGAATTCTTAAGGGAAGCAGTCCAGTTCTGAAGGCTGTTTTAAGTATGCATGGGAAGGATGTGTAATTAAACTTTATCCTTTATTGGGCAGAGGGCCTAGGGGGGTTCATCTACATACTCGTAGAATTGAAAAACAGATTCTTTCCTGAAGGAAGCTATTTCGTCCTGAAATTTTACTTTTCTAAGTGTATTTATGACTTGACACGCACAGGAATGTGGTAGATGGGGATCAGCAGAAAGGTGGATTATGTACCTGAGTTTATTTCGTAGAGGTTCTTTTCATGCCAGTTCTAAGGGTTTTGATGATGATAAGACTATTGCAGATGTTGATCCTGTTGGCAAAAGGGAGGAGGTAAGCCTCAGACCTGAGCAGAGAGAGCTTGGTCCACATGGGGGCTCCAAGGATGATCATCATTGCATTGCTTTGTATTACTTCCAACACCTCTTCGTGTGTGGGTGAGATAGAGGTAAGCACAGGTGCGGATACTCCACAAGAGAGAGTATGGCCTGGATATAGAACAGTCTAAGAATTTGATGAGAGGCACCCTGACTGAGGGAGATAATTTTTTTCTGAGTACTAAGATATGGGGTTTAGTTCCTAGTTTCAACATTTCTATCTGGGGGACCAGCTGTCAGCCTAAAATTGATATCTAATCCTAAATAGATATAATTATCTAGCCCCTTGATAGGTGCGCCTAGTAGGAGGAGTGGGGGAGGACAATATGTATGCTTTACAGCCATGGCTTTAGTTGTGTTACAGTTGATTTTTTAGAACAATATCCTCAACCTAATTAGATATGTTGTCAATGGCTATTTGCCTTTTACGATGCTTGGTAACGACAAAGTGCAGAGTTGTGATACATACATCGTCTGCATATATAAATATCTGTACACTGTCAGGGTACTCCTCATCAAGAAGGTTTTAAAGGAGAACATGAAATAAGAATAGGATAAGAATGCTACCCTGAGGAGTGCCATTCTCGAAGGGAAGGCAGCCTTCTTGTGCGTGTACTGTTTTGCCCATGAGAGGAGGTGGCCTCTGACTCCTTCCCTAACTAGGGCCATTAGCATTGCCTCAGGACTTTTTCAAGGTAAAGGAAAATTACAAGGGTTGCTCTTGTCGTCGATCATTGCCATGACATCAGAGATACATTCTTGGGTTCCAATGCCACTGGTGTAGGCATATATTCTGTGGTGCAGGGGCTGACTACCCATTGGAGTCTTTTAAGGACCATTCTCGCAGCGACTTCACCAATACAGCTGAGGAGCATAATAGGCCTGTACAAGTGAGTTTCAATTGGTTTGGGAACTTGGGTTGTGTCTTGTTTGTTCCACTGTGGTGGATAAATCCTTTTCGCATGAATGAGATTAATGATGTGTAGGTGTACTAGCGAGGTAGGAGTGCCAAGGTGTTTGAGCATGGAATAAATTGAACTATCAGCTCCTGACACAATGTTTTCACATTTTGCAAGTGCTAAGCTAAGCTCTTCAATTGTGTAGGGGTGTCTGTGTGTGCAGGGACATTGCAGGCGGCATCTCTGACACTGATTCGGACCGCCAAAGTATTTGTTGCCTGAGTCTGGTTTTCCTGCTGAGATTTAAGGATTTATTTCACTCCGCAAAAGATGCAGCTATCCTCTCAGCTTCTGCCCGAGGGGCAGGGTGTGTGGGTGAATTCTTGGGTTAGTTTTTCCCTGTTAATTTATGAAACCAGGATCATATGGCCTTCAGGGATTTATGGTTGGATATATCACAGCACCACAAAAGACACATTTAACACTTGACATCTCTTGCATCCTCAATTGAGTGGGCAACGATTTCCCACAAAAGATGAAGCAGATCTTCAGTCCTGTGACGCCTGAAAAGTTTGCGGACTCTGTTGACCACCCATTCATCATGATCCTCGGGCAATAGTACCAGGCGTATTTGTACGTAGTATTAGTGTTGGTGCGCTGCCTTTTCCTTGGTATGAAGGCATCTGCGTCAGCGACCAGCGTATGAACTCATCCAGGATGGGTATGGGGTCCTCAGGGAGGGTCTCCAACTGCCTGTTTGCCCATGAGGTCATACTGCCATCGAAGACATCCCTCTTGGCCAAATCAGGGTTTCATTTTGGGGCCGGAGGAGGGATGGGTGGGAGCTTAGGGAGGGGTAGGGTGATGATTGTAGCAAAGTGGTCACTGGCTAGTTAGGGATGGAGTTGCCGGTTGCTGCATTTAGCAGTTGCCTGTGGACAAAAGGGAGATCCAGGGTGCCTTCTCTAATGTGATTGCTTGTGGCTGGGTCGTTAAGGAGGGACCTACATGGGAATTTTTAGAGGAGGGTACACAGGTGGCAACCAGTCTGATTGGTACTTAGGGAGGGAAAAAAAAGCGTGATAAGCCTTAAAATCACCTGCTTTGCTTCAAGTGTCTTATTGAGGTTCTTGTAAATGTTGTGTACGGAGTGTTGTTTGCACAAGTGTGATTTGAAGGCCAAAAGGTGCGATGTCACCGTAAGGGGTTGGAGGGAGCTTGGGGGAGGGAATGGTGTTCTTAAATAGAGTCATGAGACCCCATATGCTGTTATTGTGAGGATATATCCTGTTATAGACAGGAAAATTCCTAAAAAAAAAAGAGGTGCCTTGCCAAATAGGGTTCCCTAAAGCAGCACAACATCGGGCTTGTGTTTCAGTTTGGGACTGAAGGAGGGCACATTTGCTCCGAATGCTGTGTATGTTCCAAAGGATAATTTTTAGGTTTCTGCTATTCTGAAAAAGAGGCCAAGTTCTGAATCAGATTGCCAGCTGGAGGTGTCCATGTTTGCTTGCTAACACAGAAGTAAATAAGGTGATTTGGTTCATCAGTTTATTGGTCAACTGTTTCACCAGTATGCACTGTGCCTCTGCCAGGATGGTTGTCATTTGAATAAAGGCAGCCTTCAAAGATAGGGTGTCCATGACATCTGCTATTGTGGTTTTATGGAGACCAGCTGATTCAACTGATGAGTTTTCCATCACAGACTGAATGGCCAGAGGTCCTCTTTCTGCTGCCGAGGATGTGCAAGCAAGGGTTCTGCCGTACGGCAGTCTGGAAGGGGGGGAGGTGTCTGTCAAGTTTATAGACAGGTAAGGGAGGGTTCTAAGGGGTAGGGGGAGGGAAATGACTGTGAGGCTGACGGAGGGTTTTGATTCGAACTCGACCTCACCAAAGATAACTGAGCAACTTTCTTTATTTGAGGGAGGGAGGTAGTCCGTTGATCTCGGTGGGGTGGGGCAGCAGACAGCCTAATTTTAACTAGAATGGTTTCATTAGCATAGGAGAGTCCTTCGGAGACAAACCGTTGTCCCCGGTAGGAGGTATCAGTATTGGGCCTACTAAGAGGGGGTTATTCACCCTGATTTCCAATGCGGGGCGCAGCCTTTGGTCGCTGAGTGGACCTAGCATGAGGAAGCCTGACAGAGAGGCTCTTTTTGTAAAGAATAATAAGTCGAGTGTGACACCGCTTGTTCCATGCATGGTTCCTTTCTCCACAGTTGGGATATTTGGGGGTTCTGTAACAGATGCCACACCTGGCTCTGCTCATGCACTCGTTACTGTTATGGCCATATATCTGGCAGTTGTAATACTTCTCATAGCAAAAGGTTGAGGTCCAACTGCAAATTATCGGTGTGGCTTGCTTCATCGGTTCCAATATCTTCATTGATCTCTGTAATGTCACTACCATCACTGCCTCTATCGTCACAGCCCTCCGGAGAGTGTATCTTCTGTAGTTTGTTCTGTTTTTCTGCGAAAGAAAAAGCAAAGCCCCATTCTCCTTATCGATAGGAATTGGGAAGGGATGGGGTCGCAAAGGTGGGGCCCCACCTCTCCGGAAAGGAGGAAGGGTCCTCATATGCCATTTACCAGTCCATGGGGACAGGTAAACATGCAGCAGGAGCTTGAACATAATTCGCAGTGTTAATTTTTCAGAGAACCAAAAGCCTTATTTCTAAGTCCAAAAAGTTTCTAAGTCCAAAAAGCAGGGGAGAACTTTCATAATTCCAGGCGAATCGCCTGAGGTTATCACTAATACGGGGGATAGCCTCAGGTCACTTCCACTTATCCAGTAAGGGTGCATTATCGTGGTCACTGCCGCTTTTACGACAGGGTCATGGTGATAACAAAGAGCTGCTAATCCTTTAAGGATGGATTGTCCAACTCACCAGGTAAAAGCCAATACTTTGGGTTCGCGGACGGGGGGAGTTGTGATCGGCACAGACTCCAGAGAAAACTGACATCTCCCTCCTATCGGCCTTGTATCCCCTACCTATACGATCGCTCTTAAGTAAATTGCGCAAACACTACAGAGTTTGCTCAGCATTCTTCGCCAGAATTCTTACAAAACGGCAACATTTTACCAAATAGCCCCTTTTTACAACACACCACTTTTATTCAAAATAGCACCGCTAATTCAAACAACCTCAGTGAACTAACAGCCCTTCGGGGTGCCATTAGGGAAAGACCTGCAATCTCACCTACAGACCAGGTACAAACTGTGAAGAAACCCCTCCTTTTGGCTAATAATATTGAACCCTGACAGCATTTTACTTCCAATGCCATCCTTCCTATTCCAACAAACGAAGCAGTGAACATTGACTCAATGAAAACCAATGGATATACATCTGAAGAAGACCTCTTGGCCAATCAAGGCACACAAGAGGCTTTTACCGAGGCATCATCCAAAAAGGTAAGAGGAAAGAAATTTCTTCGGTGCTTATAAATAGACCAGTGTTTAAAGTAGCAAATAGCTAAAGTTTTAGAGCTTACAGTGAGATAAAGAAGGTGGAGTTAAGCCGTCCCAAACTCGAAATTTCTGTGAGGGCTAATAGAAACGGGGACAAAATAGTATCCCCCCAAGATGACGAAGCAATAGAGGTTCTGAGCTATTTTCCCACTTTCATTGAATTTGACAGAATTGAGAAAACAACCAATATTGTTGTATGTGGCTTCTCCCCTAACCTTAACATTGCACCGATTACTAGACACCTCAATTTTGTCCAAGCTGAACGGTTTACAACCAGAACAGGTGCCATATTAAATAAAGATAAATGCTGGATCAAAGAACGTCCTCCCCAGCTAGCCGGATCGAGGAATCTGAGGTAAATTCAGTTTAGAAATCTACACCCTTGAACACCTGCGCTGCTATAATTGCCAACAATATGGGCACCATAGAGCCAACTGCAAAGCCCTACACTATGTGTGTAGCATCTCTGCGAAGAGGCAAAATGCTAACAAATGCCTGAACAGATTAAAAAATGAAGAAACCGAAGACAAATTCCCAACCTCTTCCAAAAGGCATCATGCTTGGAATAAAAGATGCCTTGCCAGCCTAACAAGGATTGCTAGCAGCAAAACACACGCCCAAACGGCAAAGATTCCTCAAAGACATCCAAATCAACAAACCTCCCTTAAGGAAAAAAAATGATCAAACCAAAAGAAGTCCCTTAGACCTCGTGCGCCGCCGCTGCAGCTTCAGAAAACAATCGCCCACTTACCACCCAACAGCAACCCCAAAACCTAACATCAACACCCTCCAACCACTGCCTCAGAGAACGCCTAAACCCAGAACCAGAACCCAAAACCCAACTGCCTTATCCCGAACCTCATCTCAGCATAAACCTCTCTCTCATCTTCTATTCATGCCACCACATCCTCCTTCCACATTCATGCCTTTAATCCCATCAACAAACCCCAAAATCAATCATCCCCTCCAAACAACAAACCCAACGAATAGCACAGAAATAGCTAAACCTTCCCTCCCCACCAAAGACTGAAAACCTTTTAGTAGCACTTGAAACCAGCGTATACCCCACCCAACTATGGATTCCTATCGATGAAGACATTGGCTCACTCATAAAAACCTACGCTCCTGAAATTAACTTAGAAACAGCTAGACCATACATCCAACCCTTAATAAATATGCTAAAGCCCGTCATTTCAATAAATTTTTCCAGATGTAAATGACACCGCAGAACCTCGACCCTCCCGAAACAATTTACCAATCCTCTCATGGATTATTGTCAGTATATTCTTACAATCGTAAGTGGCAGTTAAAACCCTGACATAATATTACTAAAAGAAACACTGCTATCAGAAAACCACACCTCCTCTTTTGCCAATTATGAAATATACAGAGTCCACCACACAGATACAATACATGGCCTAATCACCATAGTAAAGAACGTCATACCCTCCAAAAAAATAAACAATAAGGACTGTAATGTACCTGAATCCCTTCCTGTACAAATGATTTTAATACACTCAACACTCACCATTCACAATAGATATAAATCTCCCATAAAACAGATTGATGTCAACCTCTTATTCACCAAAGTAGAAAACCCGGACACCTTTTTCCCAGTTGATTTTATTATTATTATTATTATTATTACTATCCAAGCTACAACCCTAATTGGAAAAGCAAGATGCTATAAGCCCAGGGGCTCCAATAGGGAAAAATAGCCCAGTGAGGAAAGGAAATAAGGAAATAAATAACTGAAGAGAACAAATTAACAATAAATCATTCTAAAAAAAGTAATGTCAAAAGAGATATATCATATGTAAACTATTAAAAACGTCAACAACAAATATGTCATATATAAACTATAAAAAGACTCATGTCCGCCTGGTCAACAAAAAAGCATTTGCTCCAACTTTGAACTTTTGAAGTTCTACTGATTCAACAACCCAATTAGGAAGATCATTCCACAACTTAGTAACAGCTGGAATAAAACTTCTAGAGTACTGCGTAGTATTGAGTCTTGTGATGGAGAAGGCCTGGCTATTAGAATTAACTGCCTGCCTAGTATTACGAACAGGATAGAATTGTCCAGGGAGATCTGAATGTAAAGGATGGTCAGAGTTATGAAAAATCTTATGCAACATGCATAATGAACTAATTGATCGACGGTGCCAGAGATTAATATCTAGATCAGGAATAAGAAATTTAATAGACCGTAAGTTTCTGTCCAACAAATTAAGATGAGAATCAGCAGCTGAAGACCAGACAGGAGAACAATACTCAAAACAAGGTAGAATAAAAGAATTAAAAAACTTCTTCAGAATAGATTGATCACCAAATATCTTAAAAGACTTTCTCAATAAGCCAATTTTTTGTGCAATTGAAGAAGACACATACCTTATATGTTTCTCAAAAGTAAATTTGCTGTCAAGAATCACGCCTAAAATTTTGAAAGAGTCATACAAATTTAAAGAAACATTATCAATACTGAGATCCGGATGTTGAGGAGCCACCGTCCTTGATCTACTTACAATCATACTTTGAGTTTTGTTAGGATTCAACTTCATACCCCATAATTTGCACCATGCACTAATTTTAGCTAAATCTCTATTAAGGGATTCACCAACCCCAGATCTACATTCAGGGGATGGAATTGATGCAAAGACAGTAGCATCATCTGCATATGCAACAAGCTTATTTTCTAGGCCAAACCACATGTCATGTGTATATAGTATGAAAAGTAATGGGCCAAGAACACTACCCTGTGGAACACCGGATATCACATTCCTATACTCACTATGGTGCCCATCAACAACAACTCTTTGAGATCTACTACTTAAAAAATCAATAATAATGCTAAGAAACGACCCACCCACTCCCAACTGTTTCAGTTTGAAAACAAGGGCCTCATGATTAACACGGTCAAAGGCAGCACTAAAATCAAGGCAAATCATACGAACTTCCCGACCACAATCAAGGGATTTCTGTACTGCATTGGAGATTGTAAGAAGGGCATCACATGCTCCAAGGCCTTTCCGAAAACCAAATTGCAAACTAGGGAATAGATGAATACCTTCAGCAAACCTATTAAGACGTTTTGCCAGAAGACGTTCAAAAACTTTAGATAATATGGGAGTTATGAAAATTGGGCGGTAATCAGTGGGACTTGAGCTACCACAAACACATTTACATAGAGGAGTAACATTACCAATTCTCCAACAAGTGCTAAAAGCTCCTCTTCTTGCTAACTTGCGTAAAATAACAGATAACTTTGGAGCTAAAAAATCTGCTGTCTTTATAAAAAACAAAGGAAAAATACCACTAGGGTCTACACCTCCATAAGCATCAAGGTCCATCAACAGAGCTTTAATCTCACGAGATCGAAAAGCTAAACTAGTTAGTTTAGCCTCAGGAAAACAGGAATGAGGAAGTTCAAGTTTTTCATTACTCTGTTTACTGTCAAAAACATCAGCCAAAAGGGTTGCCTTTTCCTTTGGACAGTGAGTGACTGAGCCATCTGGTTTAAGTAAAGGAGGAACTGTTGCATCTACACCAAAGAGTGCAGATTTAAGGGTAGACCACCATTTATGTTCCTGAGTTGTACCAGAGAGGGTTTCTTTTATGATTAAATTGTACTCCTTTTCAATTGAGGCATAAACTCTCTGAGCAAAAGCTCGAAGCTGAGTATAGTTGTTCCAGGTTAAATCTGATCTGTTACCCTTCCAAAGGTGATAGGCCTCCTGCTTCTCCAAATAAGCACGTCTACAATCATCATTGAACCACGGTTTGTCCTTCACTCGGTACCTTAGCACACGAGAAGGGATACGCCTATCAATTATGTTGACTAGATTCTCATTCAAAGGGACAACAGGATCTACACTATTATATAATTGTGACCAATTCAAGCACAAAAGATCATGCAAAATCCCATTCCAGTCTGCTTGGGATTTCATAAATTTTACAAGAATATGATATATCAGGGACAGGCTGCTCAGTCTTCACTAATAATGAAATCAAGGCATGATCAGAAGTCCCGACTGGAGAACCAACCTTACTAGTTATAACGCCAGGGGAGTCAGTGTATACGAGGTCCAAGCAATTACCAGACCTGTGAGTAGCTTCATTTATGATTTGCTCACAGCCTGATTCCGAGGCAAAGTCTAAAGCTCTTAAGCCATAGCGATCGGTAGGAGAGATAGAACTCAACCACTCCCTATGGTGAGCATTAAAATCACCAACAAAGACAAACGAAGCCTTTCTATCATCTTCTTGTATCTTAGCCATAATGGTAAGAAGACAATCGAAGATAGAATCATCCATGTCTGGATTCCGGTAGATTGAACACAAATAAAAGTTGTTATGCCTGCCACAAACTTTTATTACCTGAATCTCATGACATCCACATTGATAGCAGGACTTATGAGAGGCAGGGTACTCGGTCCTAATATACACCACCATTCCCCTGGCCCTAGGAATGGAATCACGTTTCAGCATTATTGGCTTCTTAAAACCAGTTATAAGGAGCTCAGATGAGTGCCTCATATTAGAAACCAAAGTTTCTGAGCACAAAAGAATATCATACTGTCTAGACGCAACTGTAAGGTCTCGGATATTAGCATGAAGACCACGAATATTGCAATACAGAAGACGACATTGACGAAATCTAGGACGTACTGGTCCCGGATCTCGCTCAATGTCTCCAGACAGCATAAGAATTAATAGAAATAAAAAAGAGACATCATACTTAAAAACTAGATTAACAAGAATTAAAACAAAAACAATATGTACAGAATAATAATAAAAGTGATTGATGATATCCATAGACTATAGTAAAAAGTCGGAAAAACTGGTCAACATGGAGGAGCCGATACACCATGCAAGGCTAAATACCCTCCAGGATAGCCACTTCAACTGAAGGGAGGACAGTAAGGATGGTTTTGAGAAGAAAAAATCAGAAAAAGGAAAAGACAACCTCTTGATAAACCACCAGGCATCCATGGCCCTTCTATTAAGCCTGCCCAACACACCATTTCAAAAAAACAAGAGGAAGAAAAAAAAAAATAAGATAGAATAGTGTGCCCGAGTGTACCCTCAAGCAAGAGAACTCTAACCCAAGACAGTGGAAGACCATGGTACAGAGGCTATGGCACTACCCAAGACTAGAGGACAATGGTTTAATTTTGGAGTGTCCTTCTCCTAGAAGAGCTGCTTACCATAGCTAAAGAGTCTCTTCTACCCTTACCAAGAGGAAAGTACACTGAACAAATTGCAGTGCAGTAATTAACCCCTTGGTGAAGAAGTGTTAAGTATCTCATTGTTGTCAGATGTATGAGGAAAGACGAGAATATGTAAAGAATAGGCCAGACTATTCCGTGTAAGTGTAGGCAAAGAAAAAATAAGCCGTGACTAGAGAGAGGGGTCCAATGCAATACTGTCTGGCCAGTTAATGCCCACTACCCCATACTTAAGTCGCCAGACCACCAACTGCTTAAGCAATTATCTCTCCATCCTCCTAGAGGATTTCAACGCAGTCATACTGCTAAACAATACAAACTTTACCACACATAAAGCAAGGGACAGCTAGATCTCGCTTTTGTTTCTGGCAACTTCATCCAGCGCTCCTCCTGGAACCTTCACAAGGTCATCACTAGCGAGCACTTTTGCATTATTTTTTCTATTAAAGTTGAAAAACCTCCTTACCAGCAAACACCTCCACGCAGAAGGAGTCCTGATTCTGCCAATTGGGAGCTATTTCAACGACACATGTTAAGTTGGGCCAATATATACTTAGAGAACCCCCTCCCCCATGGCCACTACCTTATATTACTCAACTAGACCTCCAGATTCAACGAAGCTGCAAATAGCTCTTTGGAAGAAAAGAAACTCCCGAAAAATTATCACAAAGACGTGTGGTATTATAACTCGATGAACAAAGAAATGAACAAAAATGTAAACAGAAGTAGACTAAGAAAAAGTAGAGGGGGAAGAGGATGTACTAACAGAATAAAAAAAAAATCAGACAACAAGGGCAGCACCCAAAATTAGCTCAAAGGAGAAGAAACAAAAACAGGAAAACAGCGGACATAAGGGAAAGTTTTTCCTTCCTAGCAAAATATGTGCCAGTCTTCAAAGATATGGTCCCTCAAGGAAGGGAAATATATTATTCAATCTGAATAGATATTAACATGATTGAAGCAGAGACATTAGAGAGGTGTTAGACAGAATGAAATTGTTTTAACAACACAGAGAATTAGAGGATATGTCAAATGGAAAGTTCGGAGGGATCCGGGATTTGTAAATTTGGCTTGATGTTATACACTGAAACATCAACTCTGACGAAAATTGGGACTTACGATGGTAAGCCTTCACAAATATCACTATATGCTGCAGGTAGCATCAATGAGAATTTTCACCCAGTTCATCAAACAATTGAACAACAGCTAATATACAAGAAGCTCCTGCTGCACACACACACCGAGGTTACCAAAGCTTTCGTCCTTGGTAAGGAATCTTAATTTGGCCAGTGTAGCTGGCTTAGCAACAGGCACTTAAAGAATGTACTCTGGTTGCAATCGCTCAGCTCAAAGAGCGTGACTGCATTGACGTCTATTTACTTTTCTCATTATACAGGGATTCGACGGTGGGCTTCTAACACTCCAAAATCCAGGTTCCTTGTTGAACATAAAAGAACCACCTAACCTAACCGAGAAGCCGTACCCTTACCTACCGGGGGTGCTACGTCCCCTGCAACACCCGCGCTTAGACAATCATATCCTTCACCTTATCCTACAACTAGGTCTCATCCCTCTGTTTGCTTCCAAAATAGCTTCACTACTGGCAAGTGGGAGAGGAAGTTTTATAACGGAAAGTCTCAGTGAGTAGAAGAGACAGTGAGAGGAGTTGGAAGAATTCTGAGTAGCAGAGAAATGAGCAGTTGTGAGTAAGAACTCATTCCTGCTGTAGGAGTGGTAAGAAAGAGGGGTTCGTTTGTGCAATACGAGGCTTTGGCTGAGTGACTGGAGAGGGGCTTTAAAAGGAAAAGAACTCCAGAGAGAAGGTGGAGAATTATGTGGATGAGGTCTTCTAGTGCCAAGGGTTTCATATGACGAATGATAAGAGGGGTGAATAGCAAAAGAGAAGGAATTTGGGAAGGTTTGGGTGCTGGTAGGGTAGGGGTGACTAGATCAGGACCGGTGGTAGGATGGGTAGGAGGTCTTTGACTTAGGACCCTCTGCGAGGGTGCTTGAAGTGGTGTACATAGTGGGATGGTCTTCATTGCCGCAATCCTTTTTAGGTGCTCTTGATACCTGTTCCCGGCGTGATGGGAGAGGGCGCAATTAGGACATTTTTTTGAAGGGTTAATTTTCCTTTGTAGTGATAAGAATTGGATGATTTATAGTATAAGAAGTGTAGGATAAAAAGAAACCGTAAATGTCCAGCGTTGCGTATAACATAGGAAGTGTTACATCACATAGAGAGAGAGAGAGAGAGAGGAGCAACAGACTGACTGGCTGAATGCGACCAACTAACTCACCTTCTTGTCTTTGTAATTGAGCGTTGTATGGTCCAAATATCCCTTTGGAACATATATATTCTATTCTTGTAAAAGTAAAAACCTGATGGAGGAAGGACTTGAAAAGGTCATTATAATTAGACAAACTGTATGATAGGCTTATGGCTCTTCAAAGTCTTAATGTATGTATGTAGAAAATAAGATAAAATATATTTTATCTGTTTCTTATTTTATCTTAAAAATATCATTGAAATTTGTTTAGCAATTAATTATTAGTCCTAGATGATAACATATGTTGTGCGCTAACAACTAGAGTTTTAGCTTCCCGATATTTTGGTCTTATAAAAACTGTTTACCTGTTCAAGAATTTATAGTAAAATTTTGACTTTAAGTTTTCTTCAAGGTTTATGTGTTGACATTTGGGAGTTGTTTCCCACGTGCCAACGGCTCACCACTCTCCTTACCACGGCTTTGGTTTGATAATGAAAACTAGTTCAGGAAGATTTATAGTGATACTGTTTATTAGGTATCTTAGTGTCTGCTAATATGGAAAAATGAGAAGTGTACATTGCTGAACCCCATAGCAGCAGCGGGCGGCAATGTTTTCCACCTTTTGCAAGTTATGGCCGTCTGTTATTCCTTGCACTCTATAGCTCAGGTCAGCAAGAGTACTTAACATCAACGGCGAACTCTTAAGGCACATAAGATGTCTGGTTACTTTGAGGTTGGTCTCAATATCTGGTTGGCACACATCAATTGAGATATTAAAGTAATTTTTCTCGACTTTCTCGTCACTAGTTCTATGAGATTAAATCTCGTAACTGATATATTTTTCCCTACCATTATTATATATTTAGAGATCTTTTTATGAATTATCTGTGTTTACATTCATGACCGCATATACTTAGCAAGGTTCAAACCACTTTAATCTGTTTTTCTGAAGCTTGACTTCTAAGATATGTGGTAAGATTTTGTATATTTACTTTTGAGTCAATTATATGGATTTCATTATATCTATGGTAGTTTTTTTTATATGTTTTGAGGGATTTAAGAAGAAGGGACATGTGTCGAGTGTCATGGTGGCATCACTGAGGCACTACATTATAACAATAAATTTTGTTACTTTATTCATTGTCTCAAAGAGGTTTTTTATTGCTCCTGTTTCGAATAGATACTCTTTCTCTCATCATCCCTTATGTAGGGGGGAAGAGAGAGTTGTCATTCAATGGTAAAAAGGGGTGTATAGAGTACTTTCAATGGCGTCACTGGGAATCGCCAGCGGCCATGCTGGAGGACATACAAAGCGAAAACATGGCGGCTGCTACAGCGAAAATGGACAATGAGAGCGACTTTGTCAAACAATTGTCGGGTGATGATAAGCGTTTTTACAAGCAGAAACTTGATCTAATTGATAGCACATGCAATTCAGATGCTTTTTAAACTTACGAAGGCAGAACATGAGTGGGCATACATTTCCATTGAATAATCTGCTTCCAGAATTTGTTGTTTTTCCATTTAATGCTTTTAAGTCCAAAATTAGATAAACACTGGACCAATGACAAGAGTGTTTATAATTATAAAGCTCATATTGATCATTTAGCCTAACCTTGTGTATTATAATTTTTGACTCAAAATGTATGTAAAAGTTTTGCATTATAATTGCAATCCTTTATCAGTTCATGCCTAACCATTGTGTTTGGTTACAAATGCTATAATTTCTTATATACATATAAACATATGATGGACAAACTCTATTGTAATGCTCTTGGGTGGTCGTTTTGCCTCCTTGCAATTAAATGCGCAAGTTTAATTATCTTTTCGGTGTTTCATATATAAGCTGAAGACCACTGCGGGTTAAACCAGCTTTCACATATTATTATTATTATTATTATTTATAATCAATGTTTATTCATCACATAGGCCTGTATGTCTGCACAATTTAATACACAAATCAAAATGAATATAGATATACACTTAATTGTATATAGGCATGAGCACCTTGACGAAATAGAGACCTAGGTAAGTAGCCTTTGTTAATATAGCCAATATGGGAGCTTTTAATTTTTGTTTTGAAAATCTGAGATGCCCCTTTTGATGTTTAAAAATTGAGATGCCCCCTCCCCCACACACACTACACACTGAACTGACGATGATACTTGTGAAGTCACCCATGCGATCGGATATAGCATGTTTACACAGGAATAATGATACTTTAAGGGCCTAGCCGAGATAGACCTGATATGAAATGATCAGAACAGATACGTGCGTAGGGTAGTGAGGATTCACGTAGATCAGCCCGTGATATTCTGGTCAACCACAAGTCACGTCTGCACTTGGATAATTCTTCTGTATCTTTGTCCTGATTCTCAATAACTGCTGGTATGCGGTAGAAACTCTTGTCATCTCTTTCCCACAGCCAACAATAGCGCAAAAACTGGGCATTGTGTGAATGTGAATGTGATGAGATGGCTGACTATTCAACAGTTCAACCACAGCTATTCACTGAACGCGTCTTTGTTTGTCCTCCAAGATGGCGGACCGGAAGTTTGATGACGTATAATGAAAGGACTCTATTGAGAGGTGCACTCAGAAACCATATTCTCCAAGAAAATGTCAAAGTCACTGCTGCGCTGCAGTTAGGAAAGACGTGATGATATAAAGGCAGACTAACTGGACAGATCTGTCCAGTGTCTCACCTTACTAAAAATGCTAAAATCTTAACTGGAGTAGGATGTGTAATGCTAATAAGATATTAACTGAAAAGGGCATGTGATTCACCTAGACTGCTGTAATCTATGAAACATTGATATTTCTATGTGAATTATCTCGAAATAATTGAAGAAAAAATTATGAGTAATTTTTTCTTTTAATTATCAAAATATTAAATAATATTATATGGTTTTCAAAACGAAAGTTTTTTTTTTCTTAAAATATCTGAAGTACGTTCCTAATCTGCATCTAAGGATGCGTTATAACGTTTTTTCCTGGCATTGAGAAAAGCTTTTCTTCTGGAATTGCTGCACTTGAACCAGGTGGCCATTCATCCATGAAATAGTGAGGTTAAGTAGGAATATAAAAGTAAATGCTAGAGAGAGAGAGAGAGAGAGAGAGAGAGAGAGAGAGAGAGAGAGAGAGAGAGAGAGAGGTTTGGGGATTAATGATTATGGGTACCAGTTTAGGTGTGAAATTAAATGTGAGTGCCAGCAGTACATTTCACTGAAGAAGAAACCTCCTGGTCAATGGCTACAAAAGTATAAACCTGCAAGTAGATCACCTTCTAAAGTAGCAACCTAAGTGCAGATCAAATACTAAAATAGGAACCTGAAGGTAGATTAACTTACTAAAGAAAAAACCAGCATATAGATACATACTGAAGTAGAAACCTCCATCTAAATCCCTTACTAATGTAGAAACTTGCTGGTAGATCACCTACTAAAGTATAAACAAGTAAAGTGCAAACTTGCATGTAGATCACCCACTAAATTAGTAACAAGTGTCTATATTACCTAGAAAAGTAGAAACCTGCGCGCAGATCACCTACTAAGGTAGAAACCTGCATGTAGATCGCCTACTAAAGTAGAAACCTGCAGGTAGATCACCTACTAAAGTGGAAACCTGCAGATAGATCACTTACTTAAGTATAAACTTGCATATAGACTGCCTACTGAAATAGATACCTGTATGTAGACTGACTACTAAGTTAGAAACCTGTACAGTATATAGGTCACCTACTAAAGTGAAAAGCTGCATATAAACTTCCCTTGTGTTGATGTCAAACTGAAATCAAGCATGTCAAATAATTACTGGTGCCTTAAGACCAAACCTTCTTTCTAGTACCCTATAGATTGGTAAACATTGCCCCACTGAACAGCTCATTAAATGAGCTAAAAATATTAACAAGAAATGATGAAAGGCACCCGCTCCATGATCTCCAGGCTGTTAGACAAATATTGAAATCCTGCGAGAGCTTCATAACCACCACTAGCCTCGACCCCATAATTTGAACAACTTACTGCCTGGAATGCTGGAGAAAAACAGACAAAAGCCCACTTGATGAAGCCACTCAGAGCCCATGTGGAGAGTGTGGTGTTGTGAACACTTACCAAATAAAATGAAATAACTTTTACGTCTTCATAAATTTGAAGAAAATAAATATTTTCATGTCATTAGCATAAATGATTAGGAAAACTCGAGAACATTTTCATTCTTCTATAGGAGGAATCCGTTTCCAGGTCCTGCACAACAATTGTTTCAATATTATAATATTGTTTTCTATAATTTTGAAAGGGGTTATTGACAACACAGTCCTTGTTAATATCTGCATGGAACATGATATACTGAGAAAGACAGTAAATGCTGAACTAGCCCTAATCCAATGTCGTGCTTAATGTAGGGTAATCATAACAGAACAGAACATTAGCCTTGAACTACTCTTATATTTTGACAAGATATAGCATGATCCTAGAATTTTACACAATAGATATAGCCCGAGTTTAACACTAGAACGACCAAGCGGTCATTTTCATTTTCAGATGCATAAAGCTATTAAAATCTTTCCCCAACAAACTTGATACTCATTGACTTTTCCAAATTTTTCATTATATATATTGATAATAAGGGAAAATTAAAATATGCTATAATCCCTTAAGATATATTACATAATACCTAGATTGACTGAATGGTCATTTTGACTGCTAGACAGCAATGCAGTAGTAATTATGGAGGCGCGCCGGTCAAAACGCTTGGTGGCGTGTATTCCGGCGCCTGTAAGTCTCTGGCAGCATGTTACTGTTTCAGTCAGTTTCCCTTGAAGTACTAAAGGGTAAACATTTTGTACAAACACTCTCTGTCGAATGATGAAATTGTGACATATTTGTCGACACTATCTGAACCTGAGTCTGAAGGAGATCCAATATCTGAAGATGAAGAAAAGGAGTATATTCCCAATCAAGAAAGTTCATATGAATCTGATGACTATCATGAGGATAGTGATAATAAAAAACGAACCGTTGCAAAGCACTGTTGCTTTTTCAAACAAATAAGATACTGTGAATGTGCAAACAACTTGTACTACTATTCCGACTGGCAAGGAAGGATCAAAGTGGGAAGTCATTGAAGAGGATCTTGTCAATGTCGGGAGAATTACCGCCCAAAACATTATACGAGAAATACTGGGACCAACATCCCTTGCCAAACGTCAAAGTTTTCCTGGACAAGTTTTGAGCGCCTTCAGATTATTGATAGATGACTTTATTATCAAACACATCCAAAGGTGTATAGAAACTGAAGCTAGAATGAAATTGAATGATAAGATTTGGAACATATCATTTGAAGAGATTTATGCTACTATAGGCATTATGTATGCCAGAGGAGTTCTTGCAAAATGACAATCTGTTGGAAATCTTTTGTCAGTAAAATGGGGTCCTCCTCTTTTTCCGAGAGACAACGTCAAGAGCACGTTTCAAGGAAATTATGAAATTCCTAAGATTTGACATTTGATCATCACGGTCCATTCGAATGCAAACTGAAAAATTTGCCATGATATCAGAAGTTTGGGACATATTCATCAAAAACAATATTTCTTGTGATAGGCCAAGGGAAAATATAACAGTAGAGGAGCATTCTTTTGCAACAAAATACAGGTGTCCTTTTACCCAATATATTGCTAGTAAGCCTGACAGGTTTGGAATTAAAGTTTGGTTAGCGTATTACGCAAAATCAAAATACTTTCTAAATGGATTCCCTTATCGTGGAAAAGATAAGAGTCGTCCATCAAACCAACCACTCTCGGAAAACGTCCTTCTCAAGATCACAGATACATATACAATCCTTGTCGGGAATGTGAACCATATACGAAGGGAGATCCCAATTTCCATAAGAAATACCCATGACAAGCAGTACAGCTCACAAATACTAAAAAATAATCAGTGCACTTTGACAATATCAGTGCAAGCGTGATGAAATTATTCTCCTATTTAGTACAGTCAATAAAAATTTAGAAATTGGAAATGATGCAAAGAGAACTCCAGACACCATTAGTTACTACAATTATTCGAAATTTGTTGATGTCTTGGATCAAATGGCAAGATTTTACACTACAAAAGTCTCTTCACAAAGACGGCCTGTCCAAAATTTTATAATATATTTGATTTTCTGGTATCAATGCCTGGGTTATCTACAAAGAAGTCACAAGTAAAAAAAATTTCCTGTCGCGAATTTTTTGTTCGGTTTAGCTGTGGAACTTCAGAAAACCTTCAAGAACATTCATGCCAAAGGAAGCAATGAAAGTGATGCTGATGCTTATGCTAATGCAGATGTTTCAAATACCTCAAACAAGAGAAAACAATGCCAAATAAGTGAGTGTGAAGGGAATAAGACAATAGAAATCTGCTGTAAGTTCAAAAAAGGTTTGTATGTGGGAAATGTACAAACATTGTCATCAAGAAAATCCTTTGTGTAAAATGTAATCATTAAATCATATAGTGTAAGGATTATAGTGAAATATATACAAGCACACACATTATATATGTAACAATATGTGAATGTTGTGGTCAGGATTTTGTATATAATCAGTGTATGAATATTGTTTGGTACGCTGTCTAAGTTTGTAAATGATATCTGTTGTTTATGTTTGGGTAAGTCACGTGACCACAGAGTCTTCCGCATTCTCCCCCGCTCTACAAATGTTGGCTCGGCAATGCTGTATAACTTGCTGTTTACCCTCAGCTTATCAATCAGAACCCATAACATGGTGTCAGGAGTGGTTCTTATCTACATATAAGCTGGATTAAAGAAGAAATGAGGGTAAGTGACAACTTACAAGTTACGGCGGACCAGTTTGTTGATGTCCTAGGCTACGCCTTTTGCCGACGTGCATAATTTTTCCCAGCGGGATAAGTTTTTTTTCTCATCATAATTAAGGTAGTTTTGTACCATAAAGATGAATGTACAGCTAACTCCACCGAGTCCTATGGACTTTAGTCAAGTACTAATGTAGCCCTCAAATAGAAGGAATTCAAAGAAGCTTTTATTAACTATGAAATTGCCATAGGCTTAGACAATGAAGCTGACAGATGAAGGGTAGCAACATTCTTGCATGTTATAGGAGAATTAGGGGTTGAGAAATATAACCCTGGATAGGTACGGTGGGTCGTACGCGACCCCGAGCGTCAAAACAAAAGAGGTTTTTATCACGTGACTCACCCCCGTGATGGAATTTGTGGGTGATCGACCTGCAGTCGGTCACTTGCCCACACGCTCTGGTAGTGTACAGACGTGCTTCGCTCTAGCTCTCCTCCTTCCCAGATTTCTGAGACACGTCGGGGTTGTTCGCGTCCGAGTTTACCCTTCTAAGGTAAGTTGCATATTTATCAAAGTTATTACGTATTATGAAATTGTCGTAGAATGGTGCAACTTGTATAGGTTATCGGATGTGGAAATTCTTGGTGGATGATTTAGCTACCACGTGCATGATTTTTTTTTTAGTTGAAATGCCGTTCATCACCACGAGGACCATTTTACCGCGAGTGCCCCTTTTTCAGTTTTTTGCATTTTTTGGCCAAGTAATTTTTCCGTAAGAAATTGCCAAATAGTGTCGCAAAACTTTTGCTTTTTCAGTGTTGGAAAGTGTGTATAGATGATCTGGCTACCCATGCGTGACTTTGTTTTTGTCAGGTACGCCGTAGATCTTGGTATGTGGGGCATTTAACTGCGGTTGCCAATTTCTGTTTTTTTTCAATATTTGTAAAAATTTACTGCAGCGTAAGGAATTGCCGTATAGTATTGATTTTTTTTCATGTTTATTTGTTCGAAAGTGTGCCTTGATGGTTGGGCTAACACGTGCATGTGTTTTTTTTCATCTGAGATGCCGTATATTAGAATGTTGGCCATTTTTCCGCGAGTGCCCCTTTT
This sequence comes from Palaemon carinicauda, assembly GCF_036898095.1. NCBI lineage: Eukaryota > Metazoa > Arthropoda > Malacostraca > Decapoda > Palaemonidae > Palaemon > Palaemon carinicauda. Next base: position 31,678,172 of record NC_090767.1, read on the forward strand.
TCAGTTTTTTTCATTTCTTGGCTAAGTCATTTTTCCGTGAGAAATTAGCAAATAGTATCGCAAAACTTTTATTTTTATAGCATTGGAAAGTGTGTATAGATGATCTGGCTACCCATCGGTGACTTTGTTTTTGTCATATACGCCGTAGACATTGGTATGTGGGGTATTTAACTGAGGTTGCCAATTTCTGTTTTTTTTAATATTTGTAAAAATTTACTGCAGCGTAAGGAATTGCCGTAAGGTATTGATTTTTTTTCATGTTTATTTGTTCGAAAGTGTGCCTTGATGGTTGGGCTAACACGTGCATGTGTTTTTTTTCATCTGAGATGCCGTATATTAGAATGTTGGCCATTTTTCCGCGAGTGCCCCTTTTTCAGTTTTTTTCATTTCTTGGCTAAGTCATTTTTCCGTGAGAAATTAGCAAATAGTATCGCAAAACTTTTATTTTTATAGCATTGGAAAGTGTGTATAGATGATCTGGCTACCCATCGGTGACTTTGTTTTTGTCAGATCGCCGTAGACATTGGTATGTGGGGTATTTAACTGCGGTTGCCAATTTCTGTTTTTTTCAATATTTGTAAAAATTTACTGCAGCGTAAGGAATTGCCGTATAGTATTGATTTTTTTCATGTTTATTTGTTCGAAAGTGTGCATTGATGGTTGGGCTAACACGTGCATGTGTTTTTTTTTATCTGAGATGCCGTATATTAGAATGTTGGCCATTTTTTCGCGAGTGCCCCTTTTTATTTGCTTTGCATTTTTTTGCTTAGTCATGTTACCGTAATGAATTGGCAAGTTTTGTCGTAAAACTTATATTTTTATTGTGTTGGAAAGTGTTTCTAGATGATCTGGCTACCCATGCCTATCTTTTTTTTTAGCCAGATATGGCGTATATTTATAAGTATGTGTTCGATTTTCCTGTGTTTGCTATTTTTTCGTTTTTTCCCATTTCTTTCGGAATTACTACGTACTAAGTAACTATCACAGAGTAATGATTCATTTAGATGTTTATTTGTCGAAAAATGTGCCTTGATGGTTTTCCTAGCACGTGGCTGAATTTTTTGTTTTCTGAAGGGATCACCATTAGCACGTTGCTATTTTTCATAGAGTGTCCCTTTTTCAGTTTTTTTCATTTCTTGGCTAAGTCATTTTTCCGTGAGAAATTAGCAAATAGTATCGAAAAACTTTCATTTTTATAGCATTGGAAAGTGTTTATAGATGATCTGGCTACCCATGCGTGACCTTGTTATTGTCAGGTACGCCGTAGATGCTATCGGCGTGTGGCGTGTTTTCCTGCGGTTGCCAATTTCTGTTTTTTTCAATATTTGTAAAAATTTACTACGGCGTACGGAATTGCCATATAGTATTGATTTTTTTTTTTCATGTGTATTTGTTACAAAGTGTGCCTTGATGGTTGGGCTAACACGTGCATTTCTTTTTTTTTTATCTGAGATTCCGTATATTAGAATGTTGGCCATTTTTTCGCGAGTTCCCCTTTTTATTTGTTTTGCATTTTTTTGCTTAGTCATGTTACCGTAATGAATTGGCAAGTTTTGTCGTAAAACTTATATTTTTATTGTGTTGGAAAGTGTTTCTAGATGATCTGGCTACCCATGCCTATCTTTTTTTTTTAGCCAGATATGGCGTATATTTATAAGTATGTGTTCGATTTTCCTGTGTTTGCTATTTTTTCGTTTTTTCCCATTTCTTTCGGAATTACTACGTACTAAGTAACTATCACAGAGTAATGATTCATTTAGATGTTTATTTGTCGGAAAATGTGCCTTGATGGTTTTCCTAGCACGTGGCTGAATTTTTTGTTTTCTGAAGGGATCACCATTAGCACGTTGCTATTTTTCATAGAGTGTCCCTTTTTCAGTTTTTTTCATTTCTTGGCTAAGTCATTTTTCCGTGAGAAATTAGCAAATAGTATCGAAAAACTTTCATTTTTATAGCATTGGAAAGTGTGTATAGATGATCTGGCTACCCATGCGTGACCTTGTTATTGTCAGATACGCCGTAGATGCTATCGGCGTGTGGCGTGTTTTCCTGCGGTTGCCAATTTCTGTTTTTTTCAATATTTGTAAAAATTTACTACGGCGTACGGAATTGCCATATAGTATTGATTTTTTTTTTCATGTGTATTTGTTACAAAGTGTGCCTTGATGGTTGGGCTAACACGTGCATTTCTTTTTTTTTTATCTGAGATGCCGTATATTAGAATGTTGGCCATTTTTTCACGAGTTCCCCTTTTTATTTGTTTTGCATTTTTTGGCTTAGTCATGTTACCGTAAGCAATTGGCAAGTTTTGTCGTAAAACTTATATTTTTATAGTGTTGGAAAGTGTTCCTAGATGATCTGGCTACCCATGCCTATCTTTTTTTTTTTAGCCAGATATGGCGTATATATTTGTTACTGTTTTTAGAATGATATATTGTTAATTTATTCTCATCATTAATTTATTTCCTTATTTCCTTTCCTCACTAGGCTATTTTTCCCTGTTGGAGCCCTTACTTGGAGCATCTTGCTTTTCCAACTAGGCTTGAAGCTTGGCTAATAATAATATAGGTATGTGTTCGATTTTCCTGTGTTTGCCATTTTTCGTTTTTTTCCCATTTCTTTCAAAATTACTACGTACTAAGTAACTATCACAGAGTAATGATTCATTTAGATGTTTATTTGTCGGAAAATGTGCCTTGATGGTTTGCCTAGCACGTGGCTGAGATTTTTGTTTTCTGAAGGGACCACCATTAGCACGTTGCTATTTTTCATAGAGTGCCCTTTTTTATTTGTTTTGCATGTTACCGTAATGAATTGGCAAGTTTTGTCGTAAAACTTATATTTTTATAGTGTTGGAAAGTGTTTCTAGATGATCTGGCTACCCATACCTTTCTTTTTTTTAGCCAGATATGGCGTATATATTTGTTACTGTTTTTAGAATGATATATTGTTAATTTATTCTCATCATTAATTTATTTCCTTATTTCCTTTCCTCACTAGGCTATTTTTCCCTGTTGGAGCCCTTACTTGGAGCATCTTGCTTTTCCAACTAGGCTTGAAGCTTGGCTAATAATAATATAGGTATGTGTTCGATTTTCCTGTGTTTGCTATTTTTTCGTTTTTTCCCATTTCTTTCAAAATTACTACGTACTAAGTAACTATCACAGAGTAATGATTCATTTAGATGTTTATTTGTCGGAAAATGTGCCTTGATGGTTTTCCTAGCACGTGGCCATGCATGACATTGTTTTTTGCCTCAGATATATTGGTAGGGGATCCATTTTTCATCGAATGCGTATTTCTAATTTTTTCTCATTCTTTGCAGATATCAAAATGGCAAGCAGGAGACAATCTTTGGGCTTGGATGCCATAAATCAGCTCTTAGAGCAATTCGATAGTGATGTCGATGATGCTTTGGAGGTTGATGACATCAGTGACGACGAATTCATCAATGTCGATGAGTTGGAGCAGGAGGTCAGGGAGGAACAGGAGGAACAGGCGGTGACCCAAAATCCTGAGATTGTCGCCTTAGGGAATGGTGATGGAGAAGCCGACGACGATGTGGGGGAGGAAGAGGGGGTTGGGGCTTCGGGTTCTCATGTTGTCCCAGTCAGCACGATAACAAGTCCTGTGCCATCGACTTCACGTGGTCCCCCCCCCCAGTAACGGTACCGGTACCTCAGCTCACGCCAGTGGAGGAGAGAAGCAGGAAGAGGAGAAGGGGGGATCTACAGGCAGCCAGGGGGTCGGCAATCACCCACATTGATGCTGAATCGGTGAAAGGTCGCGACGGTACCGTTTGTCATAGAGACCCAAATGCCACCCTCCCCCATATGTTCACACCAAGGATTGAGCCTGGGGGTCCCACTTCTCTCACGTTGGGAACGAGCAAAGTGTCCGACATTTTCTCTCTCTTTTTGACCGACCGCATGTTAGCCGAGGTTGTTTTGTACTCTAATGAACGCCTTGCCCTATTGAGAAGTCATTATCATCATACGGGCAACGTTGCCCTCAGGGACATTGACCTGAGGGAACTGAAGGCGTTTATTGGTATCCTAATAATGACGGCAGTGCGGGCGGACAACCATACACCGACGTGGGACATGTGGAACCTCACAGAGGGAAATCCTTTGTACAGGTGTACTATGAATGAGCGTCGTTTCACCCTGTTGGTGAGGGTAATTCGCTTCGATGATTCGGCCACCAGACAAGAGAGGGTGAAAGTGGATCGCCTTGCACCCATTAGAAAACTCTTCGATCACGTGGTGACCAATTGTCGAAACAATTACACCCCAGGACCACATCTGACTGTGGATGAACAGCTTGTCCCTTTCCGGGGGCGCTGTCCATTCAAGATGTACATACCCAATAAACCTGCTAAGTAAGTAAAATTCTTTGTTTTTTATATTTGCACATGTTATTATTGTTTTGAAATTATAAAATTTTATATATATATATATATATATATATATATATATATATATATATATATATATATATATATATATATATATACATATCTATTTTGTGAAGTAAAGAACTTGCTATATGATTTATATATCTAAATCATAATATATCATCTATTCTATCTCTATCTATGTATAACTTGTTCATTTATATAACTGATAATTTATCTTTCGTATTTGTAAATGTTTTTCTTATATATTATTATTATTATTATTTTATTATTATTATTACTATATTGATTAGTAATATAATTGTATATTGTGTATTTTTTTTAATTTTTTTTTATCTTTTTACCTTTATTAGTTACTAATTCCATTTCCCTTCTTCTAGATATGGTATCAAGATTGTATTGGCGTGTGATGCCGATACGCATTACATGTGTAATGCGATTGCGTACTTGGGGAAGGACACTGTCCAGATACCTATAGGATCGACGCTTGGAGAAGTTTTTACGTCTGATCTTGTGGCACCTTTTCAGAGAAGTGGCCGCACAGTGACGACGGATAACTTTTTCACGACGCTACCGCTTGCTTTGTCACTCTTGGATAAGGACATGTATTTGTGTGGCACCATTCGCCAAAAGCCTTATATTCCTAAGGAACTTACGGAGAAGGTGCTTCCCCCAAAGGAGTCAGTGGCAGTGTTCAATTACGAACACAATCTAACTCTACAGTGTCAGCAAATTAGTAGGACTAAGAAGGTGATGCTGTTGAGTTCTCTGCATCATGATCCGTCTGAAGTCGAAAAAAGGAAGACCGACATTCAGATGTTTTATAATGCGACCAAGGGAGGTGTAGACACATTCGACCAGATGTGTTCTACATCTAGTTGTATTTGTAAGTCACGACGCTGGCCTATGACTCTCTTTTACGGGATATTGAATATAATAATGGTCAATTCTTATATTCTCTATACGTCCATGCCTTTCACCAAGCCAGTGCCAAAGCGAACGTTCCTCAGAGATATCGCCTACGAGTTGTGTGCTCCCCAGGCAATACATCGGTATCTAACGTCACACAGTTTGTCGAAAGGACTCCGTCAAATCATGGTGGATACTTTCAAGATACCTGAGCAGGTCCCACCAAGACATCAAATTCCCGTTGGCCAAAGAAAACTCCCTAAAAGGATTCGCTGTCACACCTGCCCGCCTAGGGACGACCGCAAGACAAACACTGCCTGTCTCCTGTACAAGAGTCCTGTTTGTCTGGACCACCAGAGTGTCCTCTGTCCAAACTGTAGCGTCTGTCCAAACTGTAACGCAGCGTTATTTGTAAGTTACAACATGAAAATTTTGTTTACTTCTTTTTTGATTGAATATCATCAAATTTTATTACCGAAAATATTATTATTGATTTACAATTTTCTTTTTTTTTCGATTTTATTTCCCTTCAAATTTTTTTTTTGGGGGTCAGCATTCTAATTTTATATTCGTAAAATAATCGACATTCATCCAGCAACCCACCATACAATTTTTATGTATATCCAAGAATAATTAGATTAGTAAATAACACCCTCATCAAATTTTATTACCGAAAATATCATTATTGATTTACAATTTTCTTTTTTTTTCGATTTTATTTCCCTTCAAAAATTTTTTTTTTGGGTCAGCATTCTAATTTTATATTCGTAAAATAATCGACATTCATCCAGCAACCCACCATACAATTTTTATGTATATCCAAGAATAATTAGATTAGTAAATAACACCTTGAAATTGACATACCCTTCCTACATTTCAGGAGGCAGAACAGGGAGTCTGAGTCAGTGTGGTTGGCGGCCATTTTGTGGACATATCAGAAGCGTAAGTTGCCATATCTATATATATTCTTGTTCCCTATAAAATTTGTGATATTTTGGTATATTTTTACCTGCATAAAATCATATTATATATTATATATAGGTATTTTTTTACGAAATTTCTAAGTACTCAAAAAATGACCTTTAGATATGGCCCCTGATATAAATGTAATTTACAAAATAATGAAGATTTTTTTACATATTTCTATTCTAGGATAACATGTGTTTATTCCATAAAAAAATTAGCCAATTCGGATTTCATTTGGGTACCTAAAAAAAATTCATGAAATTTGGACACATTTTTTTGGCCAAAAAAAGTTACCCTTTTTTTCTCATTTCAGATCTTCACCTCTATGGGTCCGATTTCATCCAAAATATAGGAAGATGTGTCCTAGACATTCAAGATTCAATCCCTGAAATTATTTTTGTAAATAGGAGAAAAATTATTTTTTTATGAATTTTTATGTAAGGTCTTTTTTTTCTACTTATTTTTTTAAAATATTTATAATAAATTATTTTTATGCAGATGAGTAGTTTTTATCTTTACAGTAGTTTTAAGCATTCATTGAAGTTTTTTTTTGGCAAAAGAAAAAAAGAGGTTACTGCAAAAACTGATTTTTCAAGAATTTTTTTTGGCGTCGGGGTCGTTCGCGTCCGAGTATACCCTTAAAGGGGTGTCCGAGGACCGTACCTATCCAGGGTTAATACACTGTCTTGGGATGCAGATGGAGATAAATATAAGATAGATATAGTATTAAGGAAATTTGATGCAGAATGCAGTCCCAGATCAAATATAATCATGGAAAGATACAAATTTCTCAAGCGGAAACAAGAATCTAATGAAAGTTGTGACCAATTCATAACTCAGTTAAGAATTCTATGCAAAACTTGCAATTATGATAATGAAGAAGAAATGAGCAGGGATCAATTTATCCTCAATTTACATGATGATGAGGCTAGGGAGAAATTACTGGATCATGTGCACATAGATACAAAGCCAATGACTTTGGAAAGGGCTGTGAATTCTGTAAAAAATTATGAAATGCGAATTCAGCAAAAGCAGCAGATGACTAGTAGCAATACTGAAGAAGAGGAAGTTAATGTCGTGTGGAAGAAGAAACGGATTTTGAGCGAAGCGAAAAATCTATTTTTGGGTGAGATGGCCATGTCGTCCTGATGGAAGTTCCTATAGGGTAGCTTCCTTGGGTATATTACAACTACGGCGATATTCCCAGAGAATTTACCTTAAGGTACCCAGAATTCTAACTCCTGGAGCGAATATCCCTAATAAAAGAACCAGGGATATCGCGAAATATCAGAGGACGTATTCTTGACACGCCACATGGCAATCTGCACCCCGAACAGAGATAACACTTCGAAGGGGTCAATTGGCAAGAAAACGAAAACAAGAAAGAAAAGGAGAGCCGCTCGCAAGGTATCTCTCCTCTCCCGTTTTGTAAGCGTGCATTGCGCCGCTCACGGCGCCATCTGTATTCCTTGTAGCTATACACGAGGTGCTACAGATACTGTATGTAGGGAGGGGACCTACAGCCCTTTCATAGAAAGGGAAGGGCGGGACCATCAGGACAACATGGCCATCTCACCCAAAAATAGATTTTGCGCTTCGCTCAAAATCTGTTTTTTGGGCTCAAGCCATGTCGTCCTGATGGAAGTATACCAGAGCATTACTGTATTTGTGGATTCTCAAAACGTGCCGTACTCCCCGGAGGTATTTCCCCGGTCGACTAGACCTAGAGACCTAAGATGTTACTGTTATACATCTTTTCAACTAACCATAAACCATGTTAGTGCTTCCTGCCCCCTACAGGGAAGAGTCCTACTAGACTCTGGAAAAGTCTCGAAGAGCACATATACCTATGTATGAATAACAGACAAGCCAATATAGTGGTCTCACCCTATATCATGTAAAGCATAGTTTGTAAAGAACCACTGCGTCAATATGAAATATCGAAAAGTTCTCCGTTCAATACTGTATTGGACAAAGGTTTATATCCGAGTAGGAGGAAACTTGCATATCCGCCTCCGTCCCCTTAGGGCATGGAGTCCTCCCGCTAAGGGAAAGCATAAACCAATGCAAAAATTGCTTGCATAAAGGAACAATCTTTTAGAATTATCCCAGATAAATATACATAGTAAGAATGCTCAATTATTACCAATAAATTGACACAGGTGAAGGAGACGCAAGGTTCGCAAGAACTAGTTTATTGACAAACAATAAATAAAACAGGTTAACAACAATTATATATATATAAGAGGAGGATAACCAAAAAAATAAGCATAAGCATGATAGTAAACAGAAACTTGTTTATCTGAAAGAAAAACATTAGCGCCACTTTTAACATACCGAGGTATCAAAGTTGTAAAAGTCTGTATTACTAATCAGTCACATTAGCTTTAGAAACGCTCGGCACACATGTCTGCACTTATGCTAGGTTCACCTTTGGAAGTGGAACAGTCAACGTGGTCAACCCGGTGCCCTTACACTTAGTTTGTAGAACAGTATGTAACTACACACTCACCCCGGAATTAATCGTCCCAATTAAATCCACTGTTCCTCGCAGAGTTAAACAGCAGGGTTAACGACGCAACCCACTGCTACCACAGACCTCTTTAGTTGCTCCACTTGCTTCGCATAGTGACGAAAGAACACTCTGGAAGACTTCCAGCCAGTGTATGAACGAAGATGATCAAAATCCATACAATTAAAGAAATTTAAGGATGAGGCAACTTTCCTCGGATCGTGACCTGCGGGTGTACTGTCAGGATCCGCTCTGCGAATAAAATATGTGATTTTCGCCCTGAGTTGTTTCAGTGATAAATTTGAGCCTGATATTTCTCCCCTGAATAGTTGACCACCCTTGAAGTCTGAAGTTCTACGAAGATAGACCTTTAGGCATTCTACTGGACATAGAGATGCATCCTCTTTCAGAGGGCAGATTCTCCAGGGACCCCACCTGTTGGTGGGTAACTCGTTCTTGGCGAGAAACGTAGGATCCGGAAACAGGTTCAGCTCTCCCCCATCCAAGAACTGAACACGACCTTCCTCTCTTGAGAGGGCTACAATCTCACTAACCCTGGCCCCGGACGCGAGTGCAAATAGGAAAATAACTTTTTGGGTCAAATCCTTTAACGCACACTCCTCATTGTTCAACAGTGTAGCGAAATGAAGAACTTTATCTGAAGACCATGAAATGGGCTTTGGAGGTGCTGAAGGTCTGAGCCTAGCACAGGCTTTCGGAATTTTATTAAAAATCACGTTAGCGAGGTCGACCTGGAAGGCATATAGAATGGGTCTTGTCAAAGCAGATTTACACGTTGAAATCGTGTTAGCTGCCAACCCTTGACCATGGAGGTGGATGAAGAAAGATAAGCAGAAGTCCATCGAGATCTCCTGCAGATTCTTCGCCTTGACAAAGGCCACCCATTTACTCCAAGATGACTCATATTGCCTTCTAGTAGATTTGCACTTATATTCCTCTAGGAAGTCTATGCTGTCTTTCTCTAGGAAGTCTATGCTGTCTTTCAAAATCCCGAAACGCTTTCTCACCGCTAGGGAGAGAAAATCATGAGCTGCAGGGTTCGGGTCTTCTGTAATGAAGCGCAGACAGTCGACTTCTGGACTCGCTGGGTCAGAACTGGATTTGGTAGCGGTAGAAACTTCAGCCGTAGTTCCAATGCCAGAGGGAACCACACGCTGTTCGGCCACTTGTGAGCCACTATTGCCGCTACTCCCTTGAAGGATCTCAGTTTGTTGAGGACCCTCAACAGAAGGTTGTGAGGAGGGAACAGATAAATCCTGGACCATCTGTTCCAGTCGAGGGACATCGCGTCCACTGCTTCCGCCAAGGGGTCCTCGTACGGGGACACGTACAGGGGTAACTTCTTGTTGTCTTTCGTCGCAAAGAGGTCTATCTGCAGTTCTGGGACTTGACTCAAGATGAAGGAGAATGATCCTGCGTCTAGGGACCACTCTGACTCTATCGGTGTGAACCTGGATAGAGCGTCCGCTGTCACATTGCGGACTCCTTGAAGGTGAACTGCCGACAGGTACCACTTCTTCTTTTCCGCCAGTCGAAAGATGGCCAACATCACCTGGTTGAGAGGTGGTGACCTCGATCCTTGTTGATTCAAGCATCTCACAATCACCTCGCTGTCCAGCACCAACCTTATGTGGATCGAGCGACGCGGGGAGACTTTCTTCAAGGTAAGGAGCACTGCCATAGCTTCCAGAAAGTTTATGTGAAATGTCTTGAATAGATTGGACCAAGTCCCTTGGGCCTTCTTCCGATGAGAATGACCTCCCCACCCCTCCTTCGAGGCGTCTGTGTGAATAGTCAACGAGGGAGGAGGTGGCTGAAGAAGTACCGACTTCTTTAGTTGTCTGGCTTGGGACCAAGGCCTGAGAAGAGTACGTAGACGAAGCGGAACTGGTCTTCTCAGATCTCTTCGCGCGTTTGATGCATAACTTCTCAAAACTCCGGTTGCATCCTTTAGCTGTGCTCTTAGCACCGGGTCTGTTACCGAAGCAAACTGGAGAGAACCCAGCACTCTCTCCTGTTCGCGTCTTGATATCCTTTCGGAATCCAGAAGTCTCTTGACAGAACCAGCTATCTCCTCCCTCTTCTTCGCCGGGATGGAGAATCGGTGTGACACTAGGTCCCAGTGGATTCCCAACCACTGGAACTTTCGAGATGGAGAAAGTCGAGACTTTTTTCTGTTGATCTTGAAGCCTAGATACTCTAGGAACTGGATCACCTGCAGGGAAGCTTGCAAGCATTCTGTCTTGGATGCTGCCCACACCAGCCAGTCGTCCAGGTAGGCTACCATCTGGATTCCCTTTAGGCGTAATTGTTTGAAAGCTACGCTCGCAAGCTTCGTGAAGATCCTTGGGGCTATATTTAGCCCGAATAGCATGGCTCTGAAGGCGTATAGTCTTCATTGTAGCTTGAACCCTAGGTAGGGGGAGAGTCGGTGATTGATTGGAACGTGCCAATAGGCGTCTGACAAATCTATGGAGACGGTAAATGCCCTCTTGGGCAGTAAGGTCCTTATGTGTTGCAGTGTTAGCATCTTGAACTTGCAGTTCACTATGAACTTGTTGAGTGGCGACAAGTCCAGAATGACTCTGAGTTTTTCCGAGTCCTTCTTGGGAACACAAAACAGCCTCCCTTGGAATTTGATGGACTTTACCCTTTGGATCACTTTTTTCTCCAACAGTTCTTGAATGTACTCCTCCAGAACGGGGGTGGAGTGTTGGAAAAATTGAGGGCACGGGGGTGGAGTGCTGTACCAGCTCCAGCCCAGTCCATTCTTGAGTAGGCTGTGGGCCCAGGGATCGAAGGTCCACTGATCCCGAAAATTCTGAAGTCTCCCTCCTACCGGTATCATCTCACTTCGACTGCTGTCCTGAGGTCTTGCCTCCCTGACCGCGACCACCCCTGTATCCCCTTCCCCTTGAGGGGCGTCTAGACGAGCCTCTGGCTGCTCCTCTAGGGTTTGCTCGAAAGGTAGTTGACTGCCCTTCGAACGTTGGGTTAAATGCCGGAAACTGCGTCGACACGGCTTGGGGTACCCATTGGAATGTGGTCGGGGTTTGTGCCACCATCTGGGGCACTGAAGGCATAGGCAATTGCTGTTGCTGTTGCTGTCTAAATGGCTTGGCTGGCCGAGAGGGTAGCCTAGTCCTCTTAGTTTTCCTCTTTGGTTGGGGACCCTCATCCGGGGAAGACTTTCTCTTGAGAGACAGGCCCCACTTCTGGAGAAGGTTTCTATTCTCCGTGGCGGCCTTATCCACAACCTCCTTGACTGCTTCGTTAGGGAAAAGGTCTTTGCCCCAAATGTTGGAGGAGAATAGTTTCCTTGGCTCGTGCCTCACCGCAGCCGAGGCAAACACAAACTCCCTACAAGCTCTCCTCGCCTTGACGAAGCTGTAAAGATCCTTCGTCACTGTAGCCAGATGAGTCTTGGCCACTACCATGAACATCTCATGGACCTTGGGGTCACTTGCCATTGTCTCAAGAGTGGTTTGAAGAGACATTGAGGCAGCCAGTCTTTCTTTCGTCTCGAGCTCCCTCCGCAAAAGAAAGTCAGAAAGCTTGGGGAGGTTCTCACCGAACTGACGTCCGGCAATATCAGCCTCCAACTTCCCGACTGAGAAGTCCTTGTGGTCCATAGGTAGGGCCAGAGACAAAGGTTTACACTCCTCCAAGGAGGGGCATGGCTTGCCAGCCTCGACTGCTTTTAGCACAGCCGTAAACCCTTTCTGCAAAAAGGGGAAGGCTCTAGCAGGAGAGGACACAAAGGAAGGGTGCTTCTTACTCAAAGCAGCAACCTTTGAGTTCGTGAAGCCCCTCTCTTTCATCGAGGATGAAAGCAAAGCTTGAGCCTTAGCATGGTCCATAACTATGACCTCCTTCGGCTCTGTGTCCTCCTTTGAAGCTGGTTCCTTCCTCAAACGGACATAACAGTCTGGATACGACCCTTTGCTGGGCCAGAATTCCACCTCCTCAAGGGGAACTGAGACCAACTTTTCCGACATGACGATCTTTCCGACCGTCATCGGCATGTGCTCAGCATATCTCCACGGGTTAGCATCTGAGCACAAGGGAAGGTCTTTCACGTTGAGCCTCTTCTGGGGCCCACGTGATGCTGCAAGTTTCCGCATCTGCAGTTCCATTGCAGCCGCCTTCTCATTATTTTCCCTCTGCATCTGTTGGATCATTCCAACGATGGAGGAGAGGGTCTGTCCCAGCTCTACTGGGAGGGCGGACGATGTTGAGGGAATAGGTTCAGGGGCCTGAACCGGAGCAGCCGACACCTCGTCGACCTCTTCCTCTTCAATGTCTGGAGCCTGATCTTCATCCTGGTTTTCTGCCAGGAGGTCCTCTTCCAGACGCTCGGACACCTCCGACATCCTGTCGTCCAACTGGATGTCCTGCAGGGCGACCGCGACTTCAGCATCCACCGGGATCTGAACTACGGGGATCTCCACTTGAGGCTGGGGAATCACTGCATCAGTTGACGCTCTGGGGAAAAGGTAAGCCCTCATCTTCTCACTTGGAAGATAAGGTCCAGAGGTGTTCTTCTGGAAACCCCTTACCCAGGTACGAAGCTTTTCCCTTGCTATATCCCTTGACTCTGCCGTCCTAGGGGAATCAAAAGCCTCAGCAACCAGGTTAGTGCACACGGTACATACCTGCGGGTCCCAATACCGGAGATCACCTTTGGAGACTGCGCATGCTGCGTGCCTCCTACACAAATCATGTCCGCAGAAGTTCTTGCTGCGGACGTTGCAGAAAACGCTTCCGCACTTCGGATGGTCCTCCTGTAAAGAGAAGAAATTTCCATGAGTATCAAGTAAACTACGTATTACTGGATATACATAGTTTAGCATAATAAAACAGAAAGGAAAGACACACACTTGTGTTTCCCGCACAGTCAATTGTTGCAACCTTCTAGATAATAAAATCGTATGGTTAATCTGTCCTAGAGCAACCAATGAAAAATTTCCAGAGGAAACAGGTGTAGCTCACACCTAAAGGATGATTTTAAAATACCGGATAGTAGACAAGAAAGAACTCACTTTCTTTATCTGTAAGGCAACACCAAAGGGCTGTGCAAGATAACACAAAAATGTTAGAAAACACAGTGTTGTAACAATACTATACTATAATTTTCTCCCTACAGTATATACTATACTGAAGAATACTGGTACAGTATAGAAGGTAATGTGCCGGCCGGCACTCACCATAACTAGATCTAAAGTATACTACTTAAGAGCTATAAGGCGGCAGAACGCTGGTTCAAATGCATGTGCCGGCTGGCAGTAACTGCCGGCCGGCAACAGCAAGTGCCGGCCGGCAATGACTGCCGGCCGGCAACTACACAAGGTAGCACCCTGCTGCCGGCCACCACTCGTAGCGACCGGCAGACAATGGCGTGATAATAGCCGGCCGGCTAAGGTATACAACCGATGCCGGCCGGCAGCAAAAGAACCAGAGAACTCCGACTGCTCGCCTGCCGGCCACTTATGCCGGCAGCCAGCTAGGGTACAACACTAGAAGAAAACGGACTGGATGCCGGGATAAGAGACTGTACTACCTCAAAGCCCGGCAACCCGAAAGAGTGCACATAAGGAAGGGGAGAATATAATTTCAGGCTTCCTGACCAATGCCATCTGGCTCTACAGACAAACATGGATGAGGGACCAAGAGAGGTCCGGGCAGCACTCAAAGCAGAAGACCTTTACCGGCCGGCACACTCTGCCGGCCGGCAAGGGACTGAGTCAACTCCACATCCTAACCTATGCTAGGTACAGATGTAGAATGACGGACAATAATGTAACGGCTAGGCCATTACAGAGGAAAGAGGGGGAAGGGACGAAGAGGGTCCTACCAACCTTGCTTTAGTAATGAATCACCCGCAGCCAAGAAAACTCATCTTAGCCTAAGGGAGATCCGAGGAGGGAGGCCAGCAATACTTGTCAACCCCCACGGAACCAAATCAAGGAAGGTGTTGCTATTCCCAGAAAAAGGATCTTATCCTCGACACCGAGAACAGCAACACTGGACTAGTCTGCTAGATCATAAGAAGAAGGAATCATCTCGTACAGAAACCTTCGAAAATGACCTTAGGAGGCTAAGCCTCCTATGTCTGTGTCAGTCTAGCGAGGGAGTCTCAACCACAAGCCAGACATAAACAGACTCAGACTAAGAACTCTGATGTTCTGCCCCCTCTCCGAAGCCAGACTTACTGGAAACAGGAAGGAACAGCAACACCCTAATATAGTTGTATCGAAAGTTAATTCAGATAAACCACTAGGGTTAAGCCCAAGGCTTAAACAGAGGGAAAGGGATTGCACACCTTCTCCGAAGAGAAGAGAGCAACCGGGGAGTGTGAGAAAGTATACTAAGGCCCCATAGGCAACTTAGCCTAGGCGCCAAGAGAATCGATTACCTAAATCACCGAAACTCACTCGTATACTATCTTGGAAGAAATCAATATAATCTTAAATGTATAAAACTGCCTAAAGCTTCAATAAAATTTTAAAACACTCGGAAATCTGAATATCATGCAGGAAAGTACTAGGGACAAACGACTAGGCTACACGCTCTAGCGTAGGCCAGAATCGGCGAATCCTTTGCCAAGACAAACAATACTAAAAGCATCATATAAGGAAATCATATGTAACGCTAAACAGCTATAATTATCAAAGCGAAACAGCCGGGAACGTAGCTCTGGCTAACTAAATAACTCATACCTAGTGAGCGACAGCGTCCAGGATGCCTCCGGTAGGCAACAGCTCTTGTAACAAAGATATTACTATTAATCACTTTAAAAATTACCAAGAGCCTACATTTATACATAAAAGAAATAATACTCAACTTGTCAGAAGCAGAAGAAGTTGGAGAAAGCATAATAAATCGATTAAATCAAAGAATTTGCGAGAAAAAACACCGAGTGGTTAAGCTACGCAAAAAGGAATACAGATGGCGCCGTGAGCGGCGCAATGCACGCTTACGAAACGGGAGAGGAGAGATACCTTGCGAGCGGCTTTCCTTTTCTTTCTCGTTTTCGTTTTCTTACCAATGGACCCCTTCGAAGTGTTATCTCTGTTCGGGGTGCAGATTGCCATGTGGCGTGTCAAGAATATGTCCTCTGATATTTCGCGATATCCCTGGTTCTTTTATTAAGGATATTCGCTCCAGGAGTTAGAATTCTGGGTACCTTAAGGTAAATTCTCTGGGAATATCGCCGTAGTTGTAATATACCCAAGGAAGCTACCCTATAGGAACTTCCATCAGGACGACATGGCTTGAGCCCAAAAAAAATAAGTACACAAATCCTCAAATTAAGCATAAGTACAATTGTGCCAAGGAAATAAAAGAATGCAGGTATTGTGGCAGGACTCATAAAATTAGGATGTCCCCAGCATATGGTCAAGTGTGTGCCAAATGTAAGAGAAAGAATCATTATGCTAAACAGTGTAATACTAATTGGAACTCTGAAAAAGTGAAAACTTGTGAAGAGAATGAGGACAGTGATAGTGACCTTCAGCAAATTAGCACAATAAATGAATCGATAGGAAACATTTCTATGTCTCATGAGAGAAAGCAGTATGTAACCATAACTGTAAATCAGCAAGAAATAAATTTTCAGATTGATTCCGGTGCTACATGCAATGTTTTGAGTGTTAGAGAATTGAAGCGTTTGATTGGCAATGATAAGTTAGATATTGGTGATAGCATCAAACTGAAAGTGTTTAATAATAAAACAATCAAGACTATTGGAATTAAAACTCTAATGTGTGAAAGGAAAGGAAAGCAGTATAAACTTAATTTCTATGTAGTGAAGGAAAATGTTTCTTCTGTAATAGGTTATGAGGATGGACAGAGACTGAAATTGATCAAAATTCTTGTGAATGATAACCCAAGTGCTAAGCAAGAAATAAATGAGGTTTCTCCGAAAGTGTTAGATAAAAACAAGATTATTTCTGATTTTCCTGATTTATTCGAAGGATTGGGGGAATTAGGACCTCCATATAAGATAAATATTGATGATACAGTGTCACCAGTGATCCATGCTCCAAGAAAAGTTCCTTTTGCCCTTGAGAGAAAATTGAAGCAGCAGTTAAGTAGTATGGAAGGTACCATTATTGAAAAGGTCTCAGAACCTACAAATTGGGTTTCTAGCATGGTTTTAGTAACAAAACCTAATTCAGATTTAAGGATTTGTTTAGATCCTACAGATCTGAACAAAGCTATCAGGAGACCCCATTATCCACTTCCAACAATTGAGGAAATTTTACCAAGATTGGGTAAAGCTAAAATATTTTCAGTACTTGATGCAAAGAACGGATTTTGGCAAGTGCAACTTGACAAAGAGTCAAGTTATTTTACTATATTTAATACGCCTTTTGGTAGGTATAGATGGAAGAGAATGCCTTTTGGTATATCATCGGCACCAGAAGAGTACCAGAGACGAATGCATGATGCCTTACATAATTTAGATGGCATAGAAGTAATAGCAGACGATATCCTAGTTTATGGCAAAGGAAATACTGATCAGGAAGCTTTGGAAAACCATGATAAGAACCTATTAGCGTTACTACAAAGATGCCGAAAAGAAAACATCAAGTTAAATCAAGAGAAGATGAAATTACATGTGGCTGAAGTTAAGTACATTGGACATTTGCTAACAAAGGATGGTGTTTGTCCAGATCCAAAGAAAATTCAAGCTATTAATTGTCTGAAAGTGTCAAGTGATGTTAAAGCATTGAAAAGATTTCTAGGGATGGTTAATTATCTTTCAAAGTTTTTACCAAGGTTGTCAGAAGTAACTCAACCATTAAGAAATCGGGAAAAGAAAAATGTTGAATGGCAGTGGAACTCTTCTCATGATGAAGCATTCTTCAAGATTAAGAAGCTAATTGTTGAAGCTCCTTGCTTAAAATATTTTGACAGTAATTGTAATGTGTCTTTGCAGTGTGATGCTTCAATGTCAGGATTAGGTGCTGTCCTAATGCAAAACGGTCATCCAGCGGCTTATGCTTCTAAATCTTTAACTGAAACAGAACAGCGATATGCTCAAATAGAAAAAGAGATGTTAGCCATTGTTTTTGCAGCGTAACGTTTTGATCAATACCTTTATGGTAAAGATGTTATTGTAGAAACTGATCACAAACCTTTGGAAAGTATTTTTAAGAAACCATTAATGAAATGTCCCAAGAGGTTACAAAGTATGTTATTGCAATTGCAGAAGTTTAATTTGAGTGTTAAGTATAAACCAGGTAGTAAAATGTATATAGAAGATACATTGAGTAGAGATTTCTTGTCGAATACATTTTCAGGTGCTGATAAATCTGATGTAATTGCATTATTTGAAGAGGTTGGTAATGTAAATATGACAGAACATGTTGCTGTGACAAATGAAAGACTTGAGGATATTAGACAAAAGACCATAAGTGATATTGCATTGCAAACATTAAAAGAAACAATTCTAAAAGGTTGGCCCACTCATTGTATAGAGGTTCCTGAAACCATAAGATCTTTTTTTAAATTTAGGGATGAATTTACTATTGATAATGATATAATATTTAGAGGTAATTGCATTGTAGTCCCATCATGTTTAAGGTCTTA
Organism: Palaemon carinicauda; assembly: GCF_036898095.1. Classification (NCBI taxonomy): domain Eukaryota; kingdom Metazoa; phylum Arthropoda; class Malacostraca; order Decapoda; family Palaemonidae; genus Palaemon; species Palaemon carinicauda. Next base: position 31,696,594 of record NC_090767.1, read on the forward strand.
CATGCTGAAACAAATTCATTATGCTCACAATGGGATTGAAGCTACTGTTAGATATGGTAGATATATATTGTTCTGGCTTGGCATGAGTGCAGATATAAAGAATTATGTTTCTTCTTGTGTGGTATGTAATAAGTATGGTAGTAAACAAACCAAGGAATCCTTAAATTCACATGATTTTCCTTCTAGGCCTTGGTCTAAAATTGGAATGGATATTTTTAGTGTTGGCAATTGTAACTATTTGATTTTGGTAAATTATTATTCATCATATTTTGAGATAAATTCATTGGAAAATATGTTAGCGTCAAATGTTGTAAGCAAGTTAAGGAGTCATTTTTCACGCTAGGGTATACCAGACATTGTAGTAAGTGACTGTGGCTCACAATTTACATAAAGTGAATTTCAAACTTTTGTAAAGAAATGGTCATTTAAACATGTAAAATCATCCCTTTACCACCACTAGCCAAATGGCAAAGCTGAAAATGCAGTAAAAATAATGAAGCAGTTGTTCACAAAATCAAAGGAGGATGGCCATGATCGTTTATTAGCACTTCTTGAATGGAGAAACACTCCAACTGAGGGATTTAACTCTTCACCTGCTCAAAGATTTTTTGGTAGAAGAACTAAAAGTCAATTACCTATAACAGAAAATTTACTTAAACCCAAGATTGTTGATGGGGTACCAGAAGTTCAAACTAAAAAATTGATTAGGCAAGCTAAATATTATAACAGATCATGTAAGAATTTAGTCTCATTAAAACCAGGTGATGTCATCCGTGTACAACCAGTTCCAGGAAACAAGGAATGGAAGAAAGGTAAGGTAATAAAAGAGGTTGCAAAAAGGAAATACAAAATAGAAGTAGAAGGCAAAGTATATTTTAGAAATCGTAAATTTTTGAGAAAGACATCAGAGACAGTAACTGATAATTATATCGATTCTGATATTGAAATTGAAACTGATGTAAATACGAATGATGTTGCAAATAAATCTTTTATAATTCCTGAAGCTGATAACTTAGAATCACATAGAACCAGAAGTGGTCGTGTTGTAAGGAAACCTCAATATCTTGAGGATTATTTGTGATAAATTTAAAGAGCCAATTAGGTATGTAGGATTAAATGTATGTTGCAGGGACCATTTATGTAGAAGAAAAGTTCTTCCAAGATTTTGTTGAGAAAATGTAAAAGAAGGGAGATGTAACAACATGTGAATGTTGTGGTCAGGATTTCGTATGTAATCAGTGTATGAATATTTTTTGGTACGCTGTCTAAGTTTGTAAATGATATCTGTTGTTTATGTTTGGGTAAGTCATGTGACCACAGAGTCTTCCACATTCTCCCCTGCTCTCCACATGTTGGCTCGGCAATGCTGTATAATGCTGTTTAACTTTTATAATAAACTAAGGTTAATTACCCTCAGCATATATATATATATATATATATATATATATATATATATATATATATATATATATATATATATATATATATATGTGTGTGTGTGTGTGTGTGTGTGTGCGTGTGTGGGTGTTTTCTATGTATATGTGTAATAGAGTTTATGTGAATATTGTGCATAGAACCTACCTGGATTTTTCTGTTTCCCTGTTAATATTTTTTTTTTAAATTTTATTTCAATTTCAACAGACTAATAATAATAATAATAATAATAATAATAATAATAATAATAATAATAATAATAATAATAATAAGGATAGGGAAGTGGGGGAAATGGGGAAAGGAAGAGTACCCCTGGATACAATCCATTTTATAGCTCAAAGGCAGGTACTCGGGATGGGAAAGATTAAGGAAATAGGGAGAAGGAGAAGTAAAAAAGAAGAATAAAAGAGAGGGACAGACCCTCTTATGATATTAGAGAATTGGTATTATTATTTGTTTCCTTAACAGACTTTTTAGTTATTATAGCAATTGTGATCTTTATTGATTTCAATCTTTAATATTGAGTTTTCCTATTGAAAAACAATAATAATACCCTGCAGTGGCATTGATTTAAATAAAACACAGCTTGTTTATTTCATAAAAAAGATTTCATTATCCTAAAATAACCATAAGTTACCGAAAATAAATTAGGAGTTATACATTAAAAAATAAGAGCATAAATGCAATGGAAATTCATGTGTGGTCATTTTGACCGCTTGCTCATTTTAGGGGGTTAACCGTCAGTGGCTGTTCTAGTGTTAAACATACACAAAATGTCTAATGTTAAGGGAAATATACCATGGAGTATATTAACAACACAAATTACTATTCCAGTAATCACTAGAACATTACATCTCGTACGAAAAATAAAATGAGCTTACAAAAACATATAATAACATTACCTCTTTATTTACAGTGGGTATTAATACAGAAGCATATGATAGGATAATTCTACTCTGGAGAATTTCTGTTTCGATGAATCTGAGTGGGAACTAATTTTTCTTCCTTGAATGTCTTCCTACAACATTCAACAAAGAATTAGCTGAGGGGGATAGGAGCACTCTATAATCAATGAAGGGCACAGCACCTTGGTAATGTCTTTGGTGATGAACTTCATAAACTTAACTCTATTCTAGGAATAAGCTTTATCATCCGTCCAGAGACCTCAAATACTCCACATGTGACTAGATCATTTATATGCCTAACTTACTTTTCTTTACTAAAGCCATCTCACTTCTGGGCTCTGTTTTTGATCTGATATATTGGACAAGAGTTTACGTCAATATTATAGGAAGGTTAAAGATAAAAAGGATCTTTACCTTCGAAACACAAGAACGAACCTTACCATTGCTAATATCCCTTACCTAGATTACCCTCCTCAATATCTTGGGTTTAACTATCCCATAATAAATGCTTATATTACAAACATATCAAACAATTAGGTTTGGATTTTAGAGAATTGAATCTATGTTTTCGTATGTTCGTTTATCATAGTAACCAATGAAGTTAAAAGTTAGAAATGGATGACTTGACCAACCAGGACTTCGATTTTCTATTATCACGAGGATCAGGAGTTGAAGAAAAAGAAAATAAAGATATTTAAGATTAGGAATTAGCTGGTAAATAAGATTTAGGTAAAGCAAATGGAAGATTAAATCAGTATCATCGTATATATTTCAGTTGGTCAAGTAAAATTGAGGTACGATAAGTATTGAAGGTCAGAGGTGTCTGATTTCAGTTAGAGATTCCTCAGAATAGATACTAACTAGAACATCAGCTGGGCAAGGCCAACCCACCACTGTAGTGACCCATATCAGCAGCGGGATTGATATACTTACAGGCCAATTCCAGGCAAACTAGTTACAACTTAAAAAGTCCGTAGGCAATGTAATCCTGGAAGTCTCATTGCTTTGAAAATTGAATATCATCCATGACATTCTGGGGTGCCGGTTTAGTATGTGGCCTATCTTTCGAATATGGCCTACGAAATTCCATCTCCTTTTTGGTATGTGGCCTAACCTCACCTAACCTTACCTAACTTAACCTAACCTAACTTTACCTAACCTAACTTAATATAGCCTAACAAGCCAGGTAGGGCAAATACTAAACCAAAATAACAAAGGTAGGCCACATACTAAACCGGCACCCATTCTTCATAGCTTTCTTATTTTTCTGAAACATTTTACAATTCTGAAGTGTTCAAAATATTTCTAGATAACAAAAAAAGGTAAAAATCATGATCTAATAATATGAACTTCGTAGAAAAAATATTGGTTTAAAGATAAAATATAGATGAAAAATTTTTACATCCTAATAATTCTATTTTTTTTTATATTGTCTTTAGCAAAAATGATTGGAAGCAACTGAAATAATATTGATGTTTTTATAATTTTAATAAATTTCTGTCATGAGAAACTCTGAGCTGCCGAAGCAAGAGCCCGTCTACAGCATAAGGCTGAACAATCTAACAAGCTATTAAGCAAGCCATGCTAGAACAAAATAAATTCATAAAAGGCATTCGTCGTCTTGATGAACTTTTTAAGATGGTGAATGACAAGTTGAATTTTATAACGATTTATTTGTAAGATTCTGAGTATTCTTTGTAATTATATGATTTCATCTTTACTACCCGGCAGCAGCGCATGCCAAAGTCGGTTGTCCCCTTACCATAATGTAAATAAAGCCACCCCATATTGTGTGAAAAAACTATAGGGTCTTATTTTGTCATCCAAAACATATAACCTTAGCTGAACATCAAGATGTAATGACTGAGATGGTGTTTTTGTTGATCAAACTCAAGAAGGTAGATAAACAGTATCATAAACGTCAACAGGTTATGGGCCAGACCAACAACAGTGAAATAAATCTCGTAAAAGATGGAAAATTTTTGGTAGAACAACATTGTTACTAAACTGATGACTACACGAGTACTATGACGCAGCGAGGTACAAAAATTTTTACTAATCGTTTAACTTACTTGTCCAAAACCTGTCCTTTCATTTGCTGGCTCAACCACCTCGTGCCACGTGGTGCAAACCTTTCCCACCGCCTGCTCACTTCCTTGTCCTTTAGTATCACCCTTATGTCTACCGACGTCTGCTACTGACTGTGCTCCTCTCGTATAACTAGACTCTCCCCCAAGTGTACTGCTCATACACTTCTTACTGTATCAGTGTAAATTTTTAATTTTGTCTTTACCCGACTTGTGTGCAATGAACTCTTCCCTCTATCAATCCTTTCGTCATTCTACCTCCCCTCTTGACTCTGCTCAGGCACAATGGTTCCTTTTCCCTTAACTTTCTTCTCAAGCCAATGCAATTTATTAGTTCACAACCACACTCCATCATGATTGAACTCAATCACTTCTTCCCGCTCATCAACACCACACAGACACAGTCCATACACTTTTGTATGCACCGCAAAATAAGCAGACCTTTGGGGATCCTCATGCTGATCCTTTTCCAATACCTGTCGCACTTCATTCACTACTGTTTCATGAATATCATATTGAATTGTCAGTCGGGGCAGATCCACAAACTAATCCTAATCAACATCGTAATGGTAATTATCCTCACTAGGTACTACATAAGCACAAATCAGTGATCTTAGGTCTCATACAAGCCGTGGTATTCCATCCATCTCTACTGCTGGAGGTGCGTGTCTCAGCATTAATTGAGGGTTTTACCCACACATCATCACAAACTTTATATGCTCCTGTAGCAACCTGTTGCTGTCCTACTGTCTCACCTACCCCACACAACCTCACGACATATCCATAGAGCACATTTGCAGGAACAGTTTCTTCATCACAGTCCTCTTGTGGTGTGATATTATAGATATACACAGCCTCGCCTATTGAATGATGTTTCCCTGTAGCTATCACATTCACTGTCTTATGACATCTTTCTGCCACACCATTACCAGATGCCACATAAGCACAACTGAACTTCACCTTCACATCCCTCTTAACAGTGAACTAAACAGACTCAGTGCTTTAGAAGGCTGTGCCATCATCTATCAATATCTCTTCTGGGGCTCCACATTCAAAGAAAATATTTTCTAGCTGCTCTATTACACACTCACTAGTTTGCATACACAACCGGCACCATGTAGCAAATTACGATGGACCAAAATCTATGACTGTCAGGTAATGCTACCTGTGATAGTGCATTATATCTATCTCTATCTGATACCACACCTTGACATCAATTCAAGCTTCCTTTACTTCACTTCACCATTGCAGGGTCAATTTATTTAAACATTTCACTACCATTTACAACATCATGAACTTGACGACGGCTAACTTTAGCATTCTGTCTCCTTGAAAAATACAGGGTTCTATCTCATGGTACACCTGTCTTACCTGATTGTACACTGTATTTCCCACAGCAGCAAATAGCAATGACATCGCATCTGGCTTTCTCAATCATCTCTCTGGTACGCGAGTCAACGATTAAGCCTCGTTCTTATAAGAAGGGACCAGTGATATGGATATCAATAACTGGTTCTCTTTTACTAAAGCTGTCATTATTGCAACCCTTTGCCAAAATAATATTTAATCAGCTGCCTTTGATTTTAATCGGCCCTCTTCTGTCAATCCATCCGATATCCACTGATGCACAGTTGCAGAGTCAAATCTTTTCCCACTTCCTTTACTTCCCATAGTAGCACAAATTTCTTTCCATTTATTAACCCATCCAACTTAACCATGTCAACATCCTTGGCTTCATCCTTTCTCATCGAGCAAGCATCATCTACCATATATACACCGATCTCTAACACAGCACCCACGGCCAGTGAACTCGCATCAACCCAGAGTGTCGCTGACCTTTTACCAGATTCCCATCTTTTTTTGCAGGATCACTTTTTCTCACAGCCGCTATTGTATCGCGGACAGACTTTAGGTCACTATATCATACCCCCATGGTCTGATTCGCTTTTTGTTTGATATACCCCACACTTACTCGCAACCATCCACCCACAGGGTTATGACTAACTAGTTTCTCACACACAGAAAACATATCGGGAATTGTCACTTGGTCGGATACCTTTGGCACATTACCATTCCTACGCCACTACAACTTGTAATTCTCTCCCCACACTTGCAGTCCAAATGCTCACGTGCATTCCTGCATGTTTTCAAGCTGCTTAGATAAAAACCATATTTCTCCAAATGAATAATTATATATTTCACTACTACCGTATCCTCACGAACTAGTACATAATCTAAATATGCGGACGTAGTATCGTCACGCACTACTCCAACACGTTATTAATCACCGCTTTCATCACCAGTGGGGCAACATTTAAGTCAAATCTAACTCTTATAAGGCAATACTGCTTACCTTCAAACATAACAGACTGGTATGGCCATAATCTCTCCTCCAATTGTATTTGAAAATAAACCCTGGCAAAAACAATCAATGTTACATTGAGAACCCTCTTTCGCCATTCAAGTAGCTTGGTTGCGCATACATCCTGATCTTCTCTATGGGCATCAATGTAAGTATTGACTTCACGAAAGTCCACCACCAACCTCGCCTTATCCTAACTAGGCTGGATAACTGCCATCAACGGAATTAAGCCTTCAGCAGAGCCATTCTAACCCTTATCATACGACTGCTATATCCACTCCTGCAATTCTTCCTCAGATCACTGTTGTGCCTCAGGTGGGACTTCATATTCCCATCTCATATTCTTCAGCAGTGCTAGCTCTTCATCGTCTCTCCATTTCCAGGACATCATCCAACACTTAGCCAAAGTATCAAACACTGTGCTGAAGTCTTGCTCATCCACTTGGAGCCCATCACTGCTATAGGTACTCAAACACAGGCCTGCTATTGCTGCGTTTATTCCAGGATGTACTCAAAATATTACTGCTTTCTCAGTCATAGCCATCACTACTTTTATTTTCTTTATTGCATCTATACACAAGACACTCGCAAACCAAAACAACTTCGTAGTTGATACGTTGGCATATACTTTCACCTCATCATTGCCCTTCACTGCCACATGTACCTTGTCTGTCCCTTGACTCTTCCAGATATCTGCAATTAGCGTCATGACATCGTTCATTTGCTGCCATCTCTTGCATCTAACTGCATTAACTATCACTTGTGTGCATCCAATATCCACCATCGCTTTGCAATTTTTTTTCAATTCACTTGTAGGTTTTTTTCATGATAGAGCGCCTATAGTCTCCCAAGAAACCGAGCTGGAGCTGAAGCCAACTTTCATTGTTCGTTTCCCATCCACTTTGTAGCCTTCCTCTTGGGGTACTCCATTGCAACATGTCCCACTTTTCCATACTTGAAGCACTTGATTTCTCGTTTCTCTTTTTTAGCAACTAGACAGTGCTTGGTAAGATGGCTTGACCCTCTACATGCGTAACAACCTTGCTGACTGTTGTGCGGTCCAATATTGGTGCAAGTCTTAACCGAAACTGTAGCTGCACCTACCTCTGCTTGCAATAGTGATCCACTCGCACCCTTGATAAAAAGATGTATAATGATCACTGAATAAAAACAATAAATAACGAACGGGAATAAATAAAATGGCGCCAATTGGCGCCACACTACCCACCATACCAGCACCCTCATCCAGTAACACAGCCCTGGCTCTCTTTAGTATACTCTCAAGCTTTCTGTCTTCAAGGTTAGCTACTGCACTTAGCATTTGTCTTGTGCCTTTAGGAAACCCTATCACATCTCACATGCCAAAGTCTTCTCGAACAATCCTCCAAAGTGTTAGACCTAACATGCACAGATTTGCCGAAAACACATCAGAGTCTCAATAGTACCACAGTAGCAACTTCCATGACATTCTGAAGTTCACACACCAGGGTCGCTTTCTGCAACAACTCTGAAATATCACCCTCACTGGATTACTCAGTTATCGGCTTCAACACAGTGGCCATGATGTCTCTCATTATGCTTGTTTATAAAGGCCTATATAGCGTGTGATAGTCAAACTTACAAGTCCAAGGCCTGTCCATCAATTTGCCAGCTCAACCCCCCTCGTGCCATATGTTGCAATCCTTTCCAACTAGCTGCTCACTCCCTTATCCTTCAGTATCCACATTATGTCTACCGATGTCAGTTTCTTACTGTACTCCTCTTGTATAATTAAGTTTTTCCCCAAGTTTAGCACTCATACACTTTTCACTGTATCACTGGAAATTTTCGATTTTGTCTTTACTCTACTCGTGTGCATAGTACTCTTCCTTTTATCAATCCTTTTGCCATACGGCCTTCCCTCTTGTCTCTGTGTAGGCAAAATAGTTCCTTTCTCCGTTAACTGTCCTCCAACCCAACGCAATTTATTACTTCACAGCCACAATTATTTCGATTTGGTGAAGAAAACTATAGCTTTTTTTACTCAAAAGAGGTGGAGGAGTGTATAGATCAAGGATGTGACGACGATCAAGACGAATGGACGGAAGTGGAACTTCAAATAAATAACGACGCACTGAATTATATCACACAACGAGAGGATATTTTAGATCTAGACGTCATCATTGAATGTAACAAAGCAAAAGAAGCACAGGATATTTTAAGCGATATCCACTTAAAAATGGAAACATTTCAAATTGTTAATATGCTTGACGAAGTGTAGATGAAGTAAAACTGAAGAAATGTTTATGAGTGTATATATAGTATATGCAATCAGAAAAGACCAGAGATGAGAATGCAGCTTTAACAGAAGAAATGTCTTAATTTCTAGATTCAATTATATAAACGCAATTGTTGCAGTAATAGAAAACTGATGAAAAGGGAGTTCACCTTTGAACGTGTCATAAATAAAATAATAAGATTCCAAATTAATATGGAACATGGATTCCAGTGCTAGTGTTCAGATGAAACATCATAAAGACAGAATTGCACCTTTGAGCTATAAACTGGATTGTATCCAGGGGTACTCTTCCTTTCCCCATATTCCCCACTTCCCCATACTTATTATTGTTGTTTTTGACAGTAGCAACACAAGTAACGCAAAATGGAACAATGGAATGAAGTTTTTAGTTCTATGTAGAAGAAAAGTGATTATGAAAATGATATACCAGTATAGTGGATATGAGTTCGAATTACAAGAGGTGTGCTATACTGCTAAATTAGATATAAACCTGATGTCTGAAAGAAAATTTCATGAAAAATGTTTTAAGTTAGTTACATACAAAGGTGTCAAATATGTGAAAAACATAAAAAAATTATGTGAAATGGGATACTTAAATGAGGCAGCGTATATGTATCAAATCCCAGATAGTTTTGGAATGTAATAAAAGAGAATTAAAGAAGAAGGAAGATATAGAAGTCCCAGAAAATAGAGCAACGATTAATTTATGGCACAGAAGGTTTGTATATGCACTATCCACACCCAGAGTATGTGAAGCAAATGGAAAAATTGAATACTGCAAAAAATACATGGTAGGTAAGCTCAGAAATAACCCAATGCATGCGAGGGAGTAAAAAAAATAGAACATAATGAAGTTTGTTAGATTCCTGAACCATTATCAAATGCAATTGAAAGCCATTATTTTGCCATCTTTTTGGACGAAAATTCATGGTACAGTGAAAATGCTACAATGAAGAAGAAAAGTGAAACAATGGAGAAATTGAAGGGATACATGTCTAAGGCAGAGAAGAAACACAACGGACTTTTGCCATGCCTCCACGCTGATAATAGGGGAGAGTGTGTCAGCAAGGAATTCTCGGTTTTTGTTACAAAGAAGGGAATAGAGAGACGGCTGACAACTTCATTCTTTCCTCAGCAAAATGGAAGAGCTGAACGCCTAAACCTTCTTGGAGGGTGGCGTCCAAAGGATCAGGTACCAAAGAGGAGCCAAATAGAAGCAGTATAGGACTGAGCCTCTGTGCCCACTGACACCTGCATGAGGAGGAGGTAGAAAGTTGGATAGCAGTAAGACTCGGTGAAAACGGACTGAGTGAGGAGTGGAAGGTCTTTAAAAGAAGTTGAAAGCAATGGGGTCGAAGCCCAAGTATTGAGACATAGCCATGGGCCAGTTAAGAGAGCATGCCTCTAGGGAGGTATTGGCTTGAGCACAGCAAAAGAGCTTCTGAGGTTCTCAACCGAGGATGAGAGTGGTCAATAGTTTTTCTTATAATACCAGCGGATAAGCCCTGTTTTAAACTAGACCCATGAGCCAGTCCTCAGGAAAGTTGTCCCCGTGGGGCGGGGGGGGGGGGGGGGCGCTTTCTGAACTCATGTACATGACAGAGTGGGGTTCCCATGGTCAGGAAAAATGTCTAGTAATTCTTCTTATATGATGGCCCATTTGTATATTTATGGGCATTAGGACATGTCATAACTATATATGGCTTAATAAAGGGATCAAGGATAGTTGCCAGGCTTGGTGTCCGGCAGTGTATTCCTTGAAGGGAGAGATGGAGCAATTCTAGTTCAAATAGAAAGGACTGACACTAATAAGACCCAGTGAGGGGAAGAGACTGGCTGGCAGTTGGAGAATATCAGTGGTAGGTTAAAGATGGGAGGACGAGTTCCCGGCTAGCTTAAGTTATAGGACAGATGAGAACCCAGTAAGGCAGGGGGACTGGGTTGCATGAGAAACACAGCAACATGAGTGAGAGGGAGAAGGACCTCATTCACCTAACCAGGTGAGCATGTGGGTTAGTAAAGGGGAAGAACTGGTGTGGGTTAAAGGAGTGATTCGATAGGATGGGAGAGATACCGCTTTCAAGCAGCATGTAGAGTTTGCAGCGTAGGAGTCAAACAGGCTAGTGGTGTAGGTAAGGAAGGAAAGGGTGTGTATGACCCAGTGTAATGTAGTGGTGGATAGAAGCACAGAAAAACTGAAAGCTTTTATATATTTAACAGTATGTACCTAGCTATAAGGACTGGAGTGAGCTCATGGCTTGGGTTGAGGGACTGCCTAAGCAGGAATGTTTCGTTACACTGAAGCAAGTAATGCTCTAATAGAAGGCCTTTAGGTTGGTCACGATATGAGCAGTTTCTCTTTCCTCTGTCAATCATCTCCTAGGCGCACGGGAATCCTAGTCTGAGTATGTGGGTTATGACAGATATCAACCTATGGGTGTTTTTAGGGAGGCACTGCTTAACAGAATTAGTAACACTGATATACCAAGTGGCTGACCGAGAGGAATTCAATTGGGCCTACCTGATGGTGCTTAAGGGCCGACTGTGGCAATGGTCGATAATTGACTTCTTTAACTGCTGAAGGGAGGGCACAGGGGTAAGCTTGTTGTGTCTACGGCAAGGGCTCCCCTGGCAAGACTGTCAGCCGATTCGTTGTCCGGAATCCTAATATGATTAGGGATCCCATTGATATTACCCATTTTTAATTCTGGTAATGGGTATAGGCTAAGTGCTTGATTTTAGAGATGATTAGGGAGTTTTCTCTAACGTTAGGGTTCTTTAAGACTGCGCTTGAGCCCATTGAGTTGATGGGGATAGAGGTGTGACCTCAGACAGTGGCAGAGTGTTCCAGGGCCTTCAGGATTGCCACAAGCTCTGTTTGTAGGGTGGAAGTGCTGTTTGAGAGTCTCCAACTGGCTGGGTACGCTACGAAGTATACAACAGCAACAGCAGCTGTGACAGTCCTGTCAGCTGAGCCATCTGTGAAGTAAACCTTATTAGCAGGAGAATTTAGAAGGGATGCAAGTTCAGCTCTGAAGGCTGTTTCAAGGAAGCAGAGGTCTTTAGAGAATTGAAGGGATCTGTAATTGAACTTAAAGTGTATTAATGTCTTGACCCACATATGAACAGGGTGGAGGGCATATTAAGATCAGCAGACAGGTGAATTAAGTTCCTGAGTTTATTTCGAAGAGGACCTTTCCTGCCAGTTTTAAGGGTTTTGATGAGGATAAGACTATTTTGGCTGTTGATCCCGTTTGCAAGATGGAGGAGGTGAACCTCAGACCTGAGCAGAGAGAGCTTGGTCCACATGGTGACTCCCAGGATGGTCCTCATTGCATTGTTTTTTTACTACTTCCAATGACTTTGTGCGTGGGTTAGATAGAGGTAAGCACAGGGGTGGCATACTCCACAAGAGAGAGTACAGCCTGGACATAGAACAGTCAAAACATTAGATGAGAAGCACCCTGACTGAGACCAAGATCCTTAACCTTATTAGGTATGAAGTCATTGCCTATTTGTATTCTGTAATGCTTCTTGAAGACAGAGCGTAGGGTTACGATGCAGACATCATCTGTATATATAAATACCTGTACACTATCAGGGTACTTCTCATCATGACGGTTTTCAATGAGAACATGAAATATGTATTATTTATTATAATTTCTAACTTAGAATACGGCACTGTAAGGATGAGCGCAAGGGGGCGTTATCCCCCAACCCCCATTAAGTATGTAGGTAAGGACATGGCCTGTAGGTTAGGTGTGGGGATAGTTTAGGAAAATTATTTATCATCGCATGAGAAACTGGTCGCTGATATACAAAGGCTCCAACCTAAGATATTATGCTCTAAGAAAAGTGGCTAATGTCATGGTTGGATACCACAGTGGTGGGTTGGGTGTACCTGGTTGATGTTCTGCTGAGCATCTTTTTCAGAAAGTCTAATTGAGAAATTATTTATATAGATATTATAAAATTATGATTGTACCAAATTTATCATTAAATTTAGTATTTGGGAACTATTTACATATAAGAGTCTGTTTTTTCTTATTGTATTACTTACAATTCTGTGAGGTAAGACACTCAGGCAATGCTGTCCAATGTTGTTTACTTCACTAATTGTGAATTGCTGGTTAATTATATAACGAAAATGTCATTAAGTCACAGTAAAAGTGTGTGGTTTCTAGACCTATGACTTAGCCGGCTTGGGCCTAACTATGTGTACATTCTTGAATTTCTTGAGAATATGATATTACAGTATTGAAGTGTCATATAAAAATGAGGATTTCATAGATTTATTTGAGAATTTGGAGCCTTTGTATAACAACAGATTGGAATACTGCATAGAACACCACCTAACCTAACCTACAACCTAAGTCCTTAACTTCGCAACTCTCCTTAGACTGATTAAGTCACGAATAAATGAATAAACCACGCTAGAAGTATATGGTGTTTAGGCCAATTGCTTAAGATTAATTATGTTTGCCTTCTGGAGAATATTTATAATTATACAGCATGGAAGTCTGCAACTACACAATTAACTATGATTTTGTGCATTTGTTGAATGTTCTGGTTTATGGGCTGCAATATTAACCATATGTGCCAAGTTTCTTGAAGAGCCATTTTTTTCCATTTATATAATTATCACACTAAAATATAATGATCTAATTCATATAATGATCATAGTATATGAGTTTTAATATTCTTTTTTTAAATTAATGTTTTGTGTTATTGTGGGCTGAGCAAGAGAAAGAAGGTGGTTGTACAAATTACCATTTGAACGTGTAGGTAAGCGAAGTTCTGAAGAACAGGAGTCTTACATATAAAGACGTTCCCAATGATCCCTTGCAAGAAAACATTGGGGATGTGAACACTATAATTAATCATTATCTATACTAAGATACACAAGGGAAGTGATTATTGTTTTCCGGAGTTATACCACCATATAGTATAATTCCACCAGTTACTAACATAATGCCTTGTCATTACACTTCACTAGTCAAATTCACATGTCACACATACTTATATGTAAATAACTCTCTAAATGATGAGATTTGTAATATCCAAAAGCCAAATTCTATCCATAGAATTATGACAATGTAGCTAATGAAAGCTTCGTTCTTTGCTTAGAATTATGAAAATATTGCTAACGAAAGCTGTTTGTTTTGTCCTTAAATGTATGGCAATATAAGTTCTTTGCTCTGCCCTTAGAATTATGACAATATTCAACTACTGAAAGCTCTTGATTTTGACCTTAGAAGTGTGGCAACATAGCTCATGAAAGATCATTGTTCTGCCCTAGGAATTATGGCAACGAAAACTCTATGGTCTACTCTTAGAAATATGTCAATCTAGGTAACAAATGCTTTTAGGTCTGCTCTTAGAATTATGACAGTGTAAGCCACACGTTCTGCCCCTTAAAATAGGGCAATGTAGCTAACAAAAGTTTTTCGTTCTGCTCCTGGACCTATGGCAATGTAAGCCACATGTTCTGCCCTTAGAAATATGGCAGTGTAGCTGGTAAATACTCTTGTATTGGCCCTAAGCAATATTGTTTTGTAACCGAAGAGTTTTCTTTGTTGATAAGTATTTCCATGATAATATTGGTCGACACATTCAGACATAAATGTCTACTTCTATCATACCAGTCAAGAGATTTTTGAGCCACTAATTATGTCAAGTTTTCATGGCGGGGTATTAAAGCCAACACTTGTTGTTAGCATGGGCCTTTCCCTTGGTTGGCCCGTAGGTAGGGGATTTTCGTGTGTGTGTGTGTGTGTGTGTAGATTGCCATGCATATAGCATGACACGGGCTCTTGCCGCTGGGCAGCCCGTAAGAGGATTGGGTTTGTAAAAGGTATACTCCAAGGAGTAAAATTTATGTTAATAAATGGAACGTTAGGTAAAAATAGGAAAAGGAATGTCAGGTAAGGGATAGGTAAAGGAAATGATATGTAAGGATGATGAATGAAGGATGGAATGGAATGGAATGGTACAAGACGTGACAAGGGGTAGATAGTAACCTGAAAAGGGGGTCTCCCTTTTAGGTCCACCAAAGAAAGTTTTTAGTCAGAGGGTAAAGTATTGATAGTAGTAAGTCCCAGTAAGTAAAAGAGACTGGGAGAGGAGTGAAGGAAATTTTAGTAGGAGAGTAAAGGAGTAGGTTTAAACAAAGAAGTTTATTCCTGCTCTTGTGATGGAAAAGGGGGAGGGGGCCAAAAATGTGCTGCGCTCGGTCAGCTGGCACGAGAACGGCCCCCTAAGGATAGGGTAAGAGGAGGGATAACAGGGAAAGAGGGTGGGAGACAGGAAAAACAAGAGCTGTTTCCTTATGAGGAAGACAGCCTTGTAATAGCTATTCTCCTTTTAGGATTAGGGAATTTGAAAGGAGAGGATTACAAGCAGGGAAGGATTATCTCTGCTCATTGGCTGGAAACTGGAATTGTTGCAGGAATTGCTGGAAGGTGGAGAATGATGAGAGGGAGAGGACTTTGGTAAGGATCTGTAAGGCAATAGGTATGAGGTCTTGCAAGGTGAGAGACTCAATTGCTTGAGTCAAGGTTTGGGAAGGGGAAGAGGATGAAGGTCGTTGCTGGTCCCTTTGGGGAGCAGTTGCAGGTCGGTGCTGATCCTTCTCAGGAACAGTTGTAGGTCGTTGTTGGTCCCTTTGGGGAGCAGTTGCAGGTCGGTGCTGATCCTTCTTAGGAACAGTTGCAGGTCGTTGCTGGTCCTTTTTAGGAGCAGTTGTAGGTGTAGATGCAGGAGCTATTGTAGATGTAGAAGTAGGAGCAGGAGTTGGCTGAGTTGGTCTTCTCTGGCGAGGAGTTCTCTGTTCTTTAGGTGGCTGGGATGGTGCTGGTTTGTTTTGGTTTGAAGAGGATGTATTCTTCATAGCTGCTATCCTCTTGAGACGCTCTGGGCAGCGCTTATTCCAAGCATGGTGTGGCTTGGAACAATTGGGGCACTTGGATGTGGTTTGTCGTCCTTCTTTATGGGCCTTTATGCACACTTCTGTGCTATGTCGCTGGCTGCAGATACCGCAAATAATGGGGCCTCTGCATTCTTCTTTATGATGTCCAAAGCGTTGGCATCTGTAACATCGAAGGGGCTCAGGTGTGTATTCCTCGATGGGGAAAGTACCCCAGACTCCTAAGTTCAGTTTGGAAGGAACTGGACCTATAAAGGTGGCTATTAGGCGTTGAACAGGAACGTCATCCTTACTTGTGCAGCGAACAGCACAGTCAATATTGCTGCACGAGGTTACAATGGAGATAGGCATCGTCACAGGATACCTAGTAATGACTGCCTTCTTCCTGATAAAAGCAGGATCCAGCAGTGTTAAGGTGGAGTCTTCCTGAAGGAATCTGGCTGTCTCAATGTCCTTGGGATAGATGATAAGATCACCTTTCCTGTTAGGTCTTGCAGTGAGTTGCATGCCAGGTTTGGCAGCCATGGCAGCAACAGAGGCATAAGAGAGCTCGTGGTTTGCCTGTGAAAGTCGAAACTTTGGCAGAGGTTTCTTTGGCTGTGTAGCTGGGATGTTCTCTTGTATAACAGTGGCTTCTTGCAGAAGTGTCTGGAGGCAATCTGTGCAGTTGCAGTCCATAGAGTGGGCCCCCTGTTCGGTCTCCATGGCGTTGGAGGACTCAGGCTCGTTGGTAGGAGGGATGACTGCTGTTGCACCTAATTGCTGAGGAGTTGTAGGGACAGACAAGGACGAGTCTGTGCTCTCAGTCCTTGGAGTCACAAGTGGCGATGGTGGGGCTGGTTCTGGCACTGGTGAAGAGTCTATAGAAGTCTTCTTTTTCTTGTTCTTTTGCATAAGGATTATTTCCTTATTACACTTTTGAAGCTGGTCAGAGAGATCTTTACATCCCTCACAGGAACAGAAGAGATTGTGGTAAGTCACTACTGGATTTACAGTGTAGTTATGTCTTTTCAATTTCTTGAAAATGAATTCAGGGGGGGGGGGGATTTTCATCCTTCCACAGAACTTGAGTTCCTGTACATGCTCACTTTTGAAGCACTCAATTAATTTTATGTAAATATTCATTTAAACTCAGAAGTAAATTGGATGAATTTATATCTAAATGTTTCATATTAATTATATTATAAATTTTGATATATATTTAATTTGATAGAAATGGATCAAATTTACTAAATATATAAATAATGTCTTCAATGGACACTCCTATATACTATGAACTAACACCCTTGTCGAACTTCATTGATATCTGGGGCCACTTCAATGCTATATATATATATATATATATATATATATATATATATATATATATATATATATATATATATATATATATATATATATATATATATATAGTTAACTGCTGCCAAGGAATAGAAAAAGTCATGGTAGTCATAGTCCAAAGTAGATAGTAGCAGGGAAAAAACACATAACCAGTTTTTACTTTTCCGATAGAGTTCTGCTTCATAAATGAAAAGACAAAGGCAAACGTGTCTTAGCTCACTACGGGTTGCAAGTGTGCAAGAGCCTGTGCCTAGTCTTAGCTTGGAGAATCTCTCCTGGCAAACCAACATTTTCTTTCCCTTGCAATCAGTATTGAGTAAGACTGTAGCTCACACAACTCCATATCAACTTCAATTAGGTTGTTAAGTGACTGAAGAATAATTTACAGCTTCTTGAAGTATCTAAATCTGTTTTCCAATTGAAGATATTTGGCAAAAACCATAAAAAGTCGGACTTCACATCATCTGTCATGAGATTGCAACAGGATGAACGGTATGCAACGCCGCTCTTTCTTAAGGAAGCACTGAATAGTAACAGCTTCCTGTGGAAAGCTTCAATGTACCCAACCAGTTGAAAAACATTTTGTTACTTGCCTTGTAAACGCATATAAATAGGTGGTTATATCTGTGAGAAAAGCCAGAGCAAATAAAGTATATAGGAAGTAAAGATGTCAGTGAACCCTACCCAATTTAGCCAACTGTACGTCACTAAATTCATTGTTCAATTCTTCAAGGAAAATAATAGATTTTCTGTGTCGTTGTGACTTTAACACCTCTGATTACATTCCCTAGTCTGACCACACTGTGTGGATGGCATCATTAATATGTAGGCCTATTACCTTGCCAAATAATAATTCTTTGTGGATAATGAAGTGCAGAGTGATACAATCATATCTATTTTCCCTGAGTGAGCTAAGCAAACTCCCTTATTGACAGTCAAAGATCTTGCACCATCTGTTACAGTACACAAGCTTTTTTAAAATCCTCCATATTCGTTGACAACTGACTCACGTGCAGCATAAATATCCGAGATTCTTGTACAACCATTTAAAAAAATTTTCATCTTCTTAACATAAAGGTGGGTTTACAGGGTTGGACGATTTGTCAAACCAGGTTGTCGAGACTGTTTGTCAAATGATTTGAAGAGGCGGAGTCAGTCATAAAGGCATAAAGTTTTTTGGACAATGAAGTCCCACCCACATAAGTCAGGTGACCCATTCTTGTGTGCGTTGATGCATTCTTGAGTGGGTTGCCAGCGTCTGCAGACTTCCCAGACCTTTTTACTTCTGTAGGCAGTCTTGTGGTGGCCAAAACATTAGCAGTTGAAACAGTGTAGTGGCTCAACATCCAGGTCAACTATGGGGAACTTTCCCTAGAGTCCAAGGTCTAATTTTGCTGGAATCTTTCAGAGGAAAATGTCTATAATTCTCCTGATGTACTGCTTGTGGCTGCCAAAATGACGTTCTACATGATGAACGTTGCTGCAATCACTGATGAAATACAGCGGCATGTCGGTAGGGAAGTTACAAACAACTGCCTTCTTTAACTTCTTCACTGGATCCAGATAGGTCAATGAAGCCTCCTTCTAGAGGAAGATGGGACTGTCGTGGTATTCTGGGGTGATGATAAGAAAACCCTTAAGGTAGGTTCTGACTCTGATCTTGATGCTTGGTTTAGATGTTGCAATCAGTTACCGTTGCATAGAAGGGGGCTTCTTTCACAGCTGTTAGCTTGAATTTTGGAAGCTAATTTGGGTCGATTGTGGTAGGCCGTGGCTCTGGATCAGTTTTAACAGCTGAGGTGAGAGTAGAAGTTCCTTCCTCAAGGAGATGAGTCAATCATCTGGTACAGTTGCAATCAGGAAGATGGGTCTCTGCACGAGCAGGGTCCCGCGTGTCAGTGGCCATATCAATATCCATGTCAAGACTTGGGGTGCTGGAACGTGGTGAGCCAGCTGAAGCGGAGTCCAGGGCTGGGGCGTTGGCAGGTGGTGTGGTGGTTCTTCTTCTCTTCTTCTTATTCTTTGCAGCAGGAGTCTCCACAGGAGAGGGAGAGGAGAAAGGCATGGTGACAGTAGCTCTGGGAGTGCCCTTATGAGGATGATGAAAGGTGTAGGGAAGAGTCCTCTTAGTAGTCTTCTTGTCAAGTTCTAAAATCATATCAAGTCTGCCAGGAGGATTCCAGTCACGGATGGTTGTAGTAGTGGATTTCAGTGGAAGGGTTTCCTTATACAATGGAGGCTCCCTGTTTCTTCCAGTCATGATGCGGGACATGAGGTCTTGGTACAGACTACACAAGTCATATTTGCACCTTGCATTGTAATTGACAAAGTCATAACTGTATTGCTTAGCTAGTCCCAGTTTTCCAGCCAAGGAGAAGGCATAGTCAGCAATGTCTTCACGGTGTTAGAGGTATGCTATGAATATCTTGCAGTTTTTGCAACAGGCTCGACAGTGGAATTTGTCCCAGACATAGCAGAAATGGCAGACGAAAGTGTCGTCTTAGTTACTCATCTGTAGGTCAACTGCTAACTAAAGGGCAGAGAACTACAGCCCACCAGCAGAAATCAGGACTACATGCTAGTGTCCCCTGTGCCGGGTAAGCCTGGGAGGGAACTCGGTGTCCCTTGTGAAGGATAAAAAGGTTCTTGAGCTGGCAGGGAGATCCTCTCCCAGGATAGTATATGGCTGGCACAAAAGTGGCCATACACCCTTGATCAAGAATCGTGCCATAGGATTACCAAACGCTGTTGGATATATCATAAGAGAGCAATCCTATTCTATCCTTTGGTAAACAGAAGTTGATTCAACCGGAACGGTGAATTGGTCAGATGTGAAATATTAGACTAGGCTGACTGAATTCTGACAAGTATAGGGCAAGCCTTATCTATGATATAGTTATGTAAATTTTAAGCTTTTTTGCCAAAAATACATTTGTTTAAGACTTTTAATTCAGTTTGTAATATATGAGGGTGGATGTAGTTCATTGTGACAGGTGTCCATCCATCCATATACCAAGGCACTTCCCCCAATTTTGGGGGGTAGCCGACACCAACAATGAAACAAAACAAAAAGGGGACCTCTACTCTCTATGTTTCTTCAGCCTAATCAGGGACTCAACCAAGTTCAGCTGGTACTGCTAGGGTGCCACAGCCCAACCTCCCACATTTCCACCACAGATGAAGCTTCATAATGCTGACTCCCCTACTGCTGCTACCTCCGCGGTCATCTAAGGCACCGGAGGAAGCAGCAGGGCCTACTGGAACTGCGTCACAATCGCTCGCCATTCATTCCTATTTCTAGCACGCTCTCTTGCCTCTCTCACATCTATCCTCCTATCACCCAGAGCTTTCTTCACACCATCCATCCACCCAAACCTTGGCCTTCCTCTTGTACTTCTCCCATCAACTCTTGCATTCATCACCTTCTTTAGCAGACAACCATTTTCCATTCTCTCAACATGGCCAAACCACCTCAACACATTCATATCCACTCTAGCCGCTAACTCATTTCTTACACCCGTTCTCTCTCTCACCACTTCGTTCCTAACCCTATCTACTCGAGATGCACCAGTCATACTCCTTAGACACTTCATCTCAAACACATTCAATTTCTGTCTCTCCATCACTTTCATTCCCCACAACTCCGATCTATACATCACAGTTAGTACAGTCACTTTCTCATATAGAACTCTCTTTACATTCATGCCCAACCCTCTATTTTTTACTACTCCCTTAACTGCCCCCAACACTTTGCAACCTTCATTCACTCTCTGACGTACATCTGCTTCCACTCCACCATTTGCTGCAACATATTATAGACCCCAAGTACTTAAACTGATCCACCTCCTCAAGTAACTCTCCATTCAACATGACATTCAACCTTGCACCACCTTCCCTTCTCGTACATCTCATAACCTTACTCTTACCCACATTAACTCTCAACTTCCTTCTCTCACACACCTTTCCAAATTCTGTCACTAGTCGGTCAAGCTTCTCTTCTGTGTCTGCTACCAGTACAGTATCATCCGCAAACAACAACTGATTTACCTCCCATTCAGGGTCATTCTCGCCTACCAGTTTTAATCCTCATCCAAGCACTTACTTAATAATTGTCCAATGTCTTTCTGGGAACTTGTTCATTTGAACTGAAATGCGAGAAAAGGAAGCTAGATTTACAATTTACTAAATATTATGATTTAGTGGTTATTAAGAGTGGAGCTGGTTGGGTAGCAAACATGAGGTTGAGGCTTAGTCTTAGGGTAAGATAGCTAGGATTACTGCTGCCCCGGTAGTTAAGAATACGGCTCCTAGGTTAGGTTAGGGGAAAACCTTATGTCAATTTGCTTTCTTATGTTTGTTTTTGTTTTAAAATGAGGGTTTTCCGTCGTAAGTTTAGAAATTCTACACCCAGTCTGTTCCAATAGCCTTCAAAGGTTCAGTAATGTATATTAGCCCTTATTTCTCCACTGAAAAGGAGGATTCGATTTTACGCCGTGTGAATCTTTTCTTGTCCAGCTCATCACTACCAGATAACTCTGACAATTTAGCCCACCAGTCATCGCCTGTATACAATTGTATGATAGTGGCTACCTTTATATATTATTCTGGCTTACTCAGAATACAGCAGTGTAAGGGGGGTCGCAGGGGTCGTTAGCCCCCCTTAGGTAAGTAGGTAAGGACATGGATTGTAGGTTAGGTGGGAATATATAGGTTAGTTGACGTCCATTTTTAATCCACGCTGGAGGAACTGGCCGCTGATATACAAAGGCTCCTTCAATCGCATGATAATATCAAGTAATCGATTGGTCGCTTGTATGTCATATTAGATAACAGATTGTAGAAAGATTGTCGGTTCTTAGAATGCTCAAGACTTAATCACTGATACAACATATTGAATGTTAAGAATACCGGAAGAAAGAGCATTTGTTTGATAAATCCTTATTTTTAAAATAAGTAAAAATTGATAATAAGAAGTTTATGTTTGGATATTGAAAATTTTATACATTAAAGAGTTATTTACATATAAGTATTATATATTCGCAAGTTTTCTCATTTGCAACAGAATCATATAACCTACTAAGTACAACATATCATCTCAGTCTAACTGGTCACAAGAGTTCTAATTTCGGGGCGCTTGTGCTAGATCTGGTGCATTTCTGGAGAATTTAGGATATTTGTTTTATATTTCACGCCATTACCAAATGTAGAAATTTTCCCACTGAAAGTATATAATTTGATAAACTGGCTGCCCTTCAGAGTTTTTTTTACCAACATGACTTATTGAAACTATTTCAGCTTTATAATTGTTATATATCGCTAAAAATTATTTAGCATATCGTAGAAGTTCATGTTGCGTGCTTTAAATAATAGAAATGGCAACAAGCTCCCTCTAGACATCCGGTGCTTGATATATTGCAATCCTTTTGCTGGACACGGGCTCTTACGTTGGCAGCCCGTAGCTAAACAACTGAAAACATTATCAAGGCTCTCAAAAGGAAATTGAAGCCTTTTTAAAAGTAAATAAGTAATTAATTGCATCAAGTAATTATGTAAATTAACGGATTTTGAGCGAAGCGAAAAATCTATTTTTGGGTGAGATAGCCATGACGTCCTGATGGAAGGTTCCTTCAGTAGCTTCCTTGGGTATATTTAACTGCAGGGATATTCCCAGAGAATTAAACTAAAGGTTATCACAGAATTCTAACTTTTGGTGCGAGTACCCTAAAGGTTTCCCTCTAGGATATCGTATATCAACAGGGGACATATGTATTAACATGCTACATAGCTATCTGCACCCCATATAGAGTTAACACTTTGATATGGAAAGGTGGAGAATAACTGGAGAGCCGTTCCACAGTTACACTCGTCCGTGGCTGCTTTTGGTACTCGAAACGTAAACAAACGGGCGCCATTGCTAAATGACGTCACGTCCGTCCTCATCCTGAGGCCAGCTCCTTGCTAATTTCCATGATACAGCAGGACAGTGCGGGGCCTGAAAGGCTGGACTAGAATAATCGGGAGGGTCCATCAGGACGTCATGGCTATCTCACCCAAAAATAGAATTTTCGCTTCTCTCAAAATCCGTTTTTTGGGGCTCAAGCCATGACGTCCTGATGGAAGTGTACCAGAGAATTAATGTATCGTGGAAAATTTTTCCCTTTTTAAGTAAGTGCCAAGGGCTCCGAATAGAGGTATGTAATGTGTCCTCGTTAGAGGTTCCGTGGGGATCCAGCTTCCTGCCCCCCTGGCAGAGAAGTCCCGGCGGATCATACCAAAATCCGAAGTGGTCATTGAAGGGCTACTCACCCTGCGGAGAGTTCGTGCAGGACTCGGAGACAAGACAGAAGGTTAATATTCGGGTAGGAATATTCTCAAGTATAGACAAGTGATGATTAATCACTACACTCCTTGGAGGAGAGATCAATCTGGTCTCGAAGGCAGGACGAAGGTAAGTATTCAAGTAGGAATATTATACAGCATGAGTGAGTATATAATACAGGTAATTTTATATTATTCTTCTCATTCCAAAGAGAAGGGGTTAAATGAAACTATGACAATCATGTATTTCATAATAATAATAGGAGCGAAGAGAGACGCACATGTAATAAAATAGACATTTTATTTCATAGATTGCAGATTATAGTGATAACAATTGCAATGAAAGGTGAAAAGTTAATTTACAATAATAAGAATAATGTACAGAGAAAATAAAAGAGTTCAATCTTGAATCTGAAAGAAATTTCACTTTTAGAAACACAAGTTCCGGAGGAACGTCAGTCTTTTTCAAAGAAAAACACATCATGCCCTAGGGCATATGGCACTCATGTGAGGTCTATGACATTTCACCTTGATAAGAACAGTCTATTAGAAACACTAAGTGTCCATGAAATCACTCTGTATCATACAAGGGTCAACACAGGCACCCGGAGAGTTAAAGTCCCAAGTAACTCGCTGTTCTATGCATAGTTAAACGGCAGGTTTCATAACACTACCTGCGGCTACCACGAAATGTTTAACTTCATGCTCTTGCTTCACATAGTGCTTGAAGAAAACGCGCGACGATTTCCACCCTGTGAAGCTCTTGAGGCTTTCGAAATCCATTCTCTAGAAGAAATTCAGAGAGGACGCGACTTTTTTAGGATCATGACCTGCGGGTGTACTGTCAGGATCCGCTCTGCGAATGAAGTAGGTGATTTTCGCTCTTAGTTGTTTCAGTGACAGGTCACTACCCGATGTTTCTCCTTTGAAGAGTTGACCTCTACCGAAGTCTGAAGTTCTTCGAAGAGAGACCTTAAGACTCTCCACTGGGCATAGAGAGACATCTTCCTTCAGGGTGGGTAATTCATTCTTTGCGAGAAACGTCGAATCAGGGAAGAGGGTAAGTTCTCCTGTATCTGTGAACAGGATATGACCCTCATCTCTTGACAATGCCACTATTTCGCTGACTCGGGCTCCCAAGGCGAGAGCAAAAAGGAAGATAAATTTTTGAGTCAGGTCCTTTAGAGGGCACGAATCGTTGTCCAGGTTAGAGGCAAAATGGAGCACTTTATCCAGGGACCAGGAGATAGGTTTTGGCGGAGGTGCTGGGCGTAGTCTAGCGCATGCCTTTGGTAGTTTATTGAAGATATCGCTGGACAGATCAATCTGGAGAGCGTACAGTAGTGGTCTAGTCAAAGCCGATTTGCAGGTGGAAATCGTGTTGGCTGCTAAGCCTTGTCCATGAAGGTGAATGAAGAAGGACATGCAAAAATCAATGGTGATTTCCGTAGGATTTTTTGCTTTGACGAACGAGACCCACTTTCTCCAGGAAGATTCGTATTGCCGTCGTGTGGATTCGGTCTTGTATTCCTCGAGGAAGTCTAGACTTTTCTTCGAGATCCCAAACCTTTTCTTTGCGGCCAGGGAGAGAAAATCATGAGATGAAGGTCCCTGACTTTCAGTGATGAAGCGAAGACAGTCGACTTCTGTACTTGTTGAGAGAGAACTGGGCCCGGGAGGGGGATCAGCGTGGGCTGCAGCTCCAGGACCAGGGGGTACCAATTGCTCCGGGGCCACTTGGGAGCCACTAGGGCCGCTGTCCCTTTGAAGGTTCTTATTTTGGAGAGGACTTTCAGCAGAAGGTTGGGGGGGAGGGAACAGGTATATCCTGGACCATCTGTTCCAATCCAGTGACATGGTATCCACTGCTTCTGCCTTGGGGTCCTCGTACGGGGCCACATATCGAGGAAGTTGATTGTTGTCGCTCGTTGCGAAGAGATCGATCTGAAGTTTCGGGACTTGGCGAGAGATGAAGGAGAATGATCTTGCGTCTAGAGACCATTCCGACTCTATTGGGCTTATCCGTGATAGAGCGTCCGCCATCACGTTGCAGAATCCTTGTAGGTGAACTGCAGACAGGTGCCATTTCTTCTTTTCTGCCAGACGAAAGATTGGAAGAAGTACCTGATTTATCTGGGGCGATCTCGAGCCCTGACGATTGAGATATCTGACTACCCCCGAGTTGTCCAGAGTCAGATGGATGGGGATCGAGGGAGGCGGGGAGAGTTTCTTCAGGGTGAGAAGAACCGCCATGGCCTCCAGGATGTTGATGTGAAATGTCTTGAATAGGGGAGACCATGTTCCCTGAACCTGTCGTTGGTGGGAGTGACCTCCCCAACCCTCCAGTGAAGCGTCCGTGTGGATGTTGATCAATGGAGGTGGGTGTTGAAGAGGAATGGACCTTTTCAGGGCCTTCGCTTCCGACCACGGCTTTAATAGTAAGCGAAGTCTGTTTGGAAGCCGCCTCTTGAGGTCTCTTCGAGCGATGGATGCGGAACGTCTCCAGACTCCCGCGGCATCCTTTAGCTGTGCGCGAAGCACTGGGTTTGTCACAGAGGCGAACTGTAGAGAGCCTAGAACTTGTTCCTGCTGTCGTCTTGAGATCCGTTTGGATTTCAGCAGTCTTCTGACAGACCCTGCTATTTCCTTCCTTTTCTTCTGTGGGATGGAAAGGCGGTGTGACTGAAGATCCCATTGGATTCCCAACCATTGGAACTTCTGAGCTGGAGAGAGGCGAGATTTCTCGGTGTTTATCTTGAATCCCAGATGTTCTAGGAACTGGGTGACTTTGTTGCAGGCTCTTACACAATCTTCGGGCGATGTCGCCCAGACCAGCCAGTCGTCTAGGTAAGCCATCACTTGGACGCCGCGAAGGCGGAGCTGTTGGACGATGGCATCTGCCAGCTTGGTGAAGATCCGTGGAGCCCGTTGAGCCCGAAGGGCATGGCCCTAAAGGCGTATCTTTTCCTTTGGAGTCGAAATCCTAGGTAGGAGGAAGCGTGATGATTCATTGGAACGTGCCAGTAGGCATCCGCTAGGTCTATGGAGACCGTGTAGGCCCCTTGAGGCAGAAGGGTCCTTATTTGTTGGAGAGTCAGCATCTTGAACTTGTTGTTCGCAATGAACTTGTTGAGGGGGGATAAGTCTAGAATGACTCTGAGTTTGTCGGAGTCCTTCTTGGGAACGCAAAATAGTCTCCCTTGGAACCTGGTTGACTTTACCCTCCTGATCACCTTCTTGTTCAAGAATTCTAGGACATATTCTTCCAGGAGGGGGGTTGACTGTTGGAAGAATTGCTGGAAGGCTGGGGGTGGTTGCGTCCAGCTCCAGCCTAGTCCCTTCTTGACGATGCTGTGTGCCCAGGGATCGAAGGTCCAATGATCCTGGAATTGGCGGAGTCTTCCTCCCACCGGAAGCACTTCATTGCTTCTGGTGTCCCGAGGGTTTGCCACCTCGGCCGCTAGCTCCCCTTCCTCCTCTGCCTCTGGAGGGGCGGCGAGACGAATCTCTGCCGGAACCTCTGCTTGAGCCCCTACCTCTGGGACGAAAGGTAGTAGCATGTTGCTCGAATGCAGGGGTAAAGAATGGTGACTGCGACACCACCGGCTGGGTGACCAACTGAAAGGTCTGCTGTGGCTGTGCTGCCACTTGGGGAGTAGCGAAACCCGGAAACTGCCGTCTCTGTTGACGTTGCTGGGGTTTCGGTTTCTGGGACTTCCTCTTAGGTTGAGGGCCATCGTCCTAAGAGGATTTCCTTTTCTTTAACATGCCCCACTTGTGGAGAAGGTTCCTGTTCTCCGTGGCGGCCTTGTCGGCAATCTCTTTCACCAGGGAGGAGAGAAAAAGATATTTACCCCAGATATTGGAGGAAATCAGCCTCTGGGGTTCGTGTTTTACCGTCGCGCTGGCAAACACGAATTCACGACAGGCTCTGCGAGCCTTAGGTGATCATTTAGCCTTGGGAGGTCCTCATTGAACTGACGACCGGCTACGTCAGGCTCTAACTTCCCCACCGTGAAGGTTGACTGGACGTCTTTCCAGTGTCTATCATCGGGGGGGACGGTAAGGGAGAAGAGTCTGCACTCCTCCAGTACAGGGCAAGGTTTCCCTTCTTCCACTGTTTTCAAGACCGCAGTGAAGGCCTTTTCTATAAAGGGGAAGGTCGCATCATTCGGTGCAACGAAGGTTGGTTGCTTCTTGCTGAGCGCCGGCATCTTGGAGTTGGTGAAAACCCTATCCTTCACCGCACTGGCTAGCATAGCCTGGGCCTTCGCGAGATCGAACACGATTACTTCCTTCGGTTCGGTGTCTTCTTTTGAGGTTGGTTCGGACCTGAGCCGGACGTAACAGTCTGGATAAGCCTCGAAATTCGGAAAGAATTCCACTTCATCCAACAATATCGAGCCGACCTTCTCACTGATGAAGATCTTACCAGTTGTAATCGGCATATGCTCGGCATACCTCCATGGGTTAGTATCGGAGCAAGAGGGGAGGTCCTTAACCGAAATCCGTTTCGGTTGTTTAAAACTCACTAGGGTAGACCTGAATTGCTCCTGGGTCTCAATAAGTTTTCTTTCCATGAGGGCTTCAAGCATCTTGAAGACCTCCTGAGTGCCTGATGGAAGAGGGTCCGGGGTGGCAGAAGTCGAAGGAACAGGTTTCTTGGACAGTGCAGGAGTCGATGCGGGAGTAGGAGTGGGAGCGACCTCATGCTCCGAATCAGGGTATTCCACCTGATCTTCCTCATAGTCGAGCTCCTCGCCCATGAGGTTCCTCTCCGTCCCTTCCGACACTTCCGACATACGTTCCACGTTATCGGAATCTAAGTGGCACTCATGCATGGACTGGGCCATGACGATATCAGGTTCCACCACGAGCTGGACGGTGGGGATCTGATCACTGGGGACCACGGAGTCTTTAGATGCCTTTGGAAACAGCAAGGCCCTCAAATCTTCGCTGGCGAGATACGGTCCGGTGGCGTTCTTCTGGAAGCCACGCACCCACTTGCGTAGCTCCTCTCGAGCGTTGTCCCTTGCCTCCGCTGAAGGAGGATCGTCGAACGTTTCGACCAGACGACTCTTGCAGACTCTACAGTGCTGCGGGTTCCAGTATTTCAGGTCGCCTTTCTTGGCGGCGCAGGGGGCGTGGGTCCGGCACACCTTGTGCCCGTAGAAGTCCGGGCGCTTCACTCCGCAAAAGTTGCTTTCGCACTTCATATACTACTCCTGTAAAAGAAAGAAATCATGAGTACATGGAAGGCATAAGAATGACTCACATTACTCTAAAATTAAGATAACTTAATCTAAGTTTTTAAGCATCAAAATGATTCATAAGGTATTATAATGCCTGAGAGTAGAGAGCGGGAAAGGAAGTAGATAGACACATACTTGTGAATCGCGCCCAGTGGGTTAATGTAACCTTATCAGTAGGCAATTTCTTTGGTGGCCGAAGGTCACAAAACGGAAATCCATATGGATAAGCCGTGGTGGGTAGAAGCTAAGCCTCTAACAGAAATTGCCCGCGAGGTGTAGCAGGGACTGACACCACTCAGATCCCTGGAGTAGAAGGGGAATAGGAGAAACCCCTTATTAGATATAGGTTCCGGCAATCGGCTGCACTAAGACACACAGAGTATGCTGGAATATTGTAATGTGCAATCAAACAGCATAGCCACAGATTTAGATGGCAAGACAATACCTATATATAGAAGTGGCTAAGCCATCTGGCTGCAGTATGTTGACTGTCGGCATGTTGTCGGCAGGTATGAGAAGGGGTGCATGTCCCTTAACGTCTCCGGAGGGTGCGGCAGACCGACGGTCCCCTATATGGTCCCCGAAGGCGAAAACACTTACATCACTGTTAACAGTATGTTTAATAATGCCCCAATCTTCATAGCTTAACCTAGTATCACTGGTAAATATCATGCATGAACACAAGCACTAGGCTATCTAGCCTAGGGGCTAAGCTAGCTATCTTGTATGGGGTCGAACGACGACCGAGTAGATGAGCGCTAAAACACGATATACGTAATTTCTAGCTATGAAGACTAAATAACTAATAATAGAAATTAGTTAAGAGACCGGATAAGGCTGTTCTGGCTAGCTAAATAAGGCATGCAATAGAACAGCGATGCCATAAAATGGCGCGTCCGGGATCGACACAGCTCCGCCACAAAACACAATATTTTACGAAAAGTAGGAGTTACTTTACGGCTAGAGCTTATTTAAACAATACTGGGACCTAGTACTCAACTTTCCAGAAGAAGGCGAGGCTGAAGGTAACGACATAACGGCGATGTAAGTCGATGAAAATCGCACAAAGGGAAATCCGACCAAAGCAAGGGGCTACAGGCTGAAGGATGAGGACGGACGTGACGTCATTTAGCAATGGGTCCCGTTTGTTTACGTTTCGAGTACCAAAAGCAGCCACGGACGAGTGTAACTGTGGAACGGCTCCCCAGTTATTCTCCACTTTTCCATATCGAAGTGTTAACTCTATATGGGGTGCAGATAGCTATGTGGCGTGTTAATACATACGTCCCCTGTTGATATACGATATCCTAGAGGGAAACCTTTAGGGTACTCGCACCAGAAGATAGAATTCTGTGATAACCTTTAGTTTAATTCTCTGGAAATATCCCTGTAGTTAAATATACCCAAGGAAGCTACTGAAGGAACCTTCCATCAGGACGTCATGGCTTGAGCCCAAAAAAGTAAGTACAGTACTCAAAAGGCACACATCCGCTACACAATTTCCTTAGGTACTTTGAACTAACTGGCTTTATTCACTGTATTTCAAAATAAAATAGCAGATTTTGGATTTGCAGATAATGTCATGCTCTGATATCTGATACTCTAGTGCATATTGCAGTAATATACAGCATGTCATTACTCTATCACTAGAGTCAAGTTTAACAGTAAAGCAAGTGTTTCCTTTTTTATTCGGATGACTTGACTATTTGACAACTCTCCCCACACGTAGCCTACATTTCCATAAACAATACATTACTCTAAAACTGTACTGTATAATATGGATACAAATCAAAATTAGCTAAGTGTATATATATTTTACAATGACCACTAACCGTTTTAATGCGGAATCCTACACAATCTTGAAGCATGACGCAATTCTGGAATGTTGCTGTAACCTCTTGCGCAGTGTCTAGGGAATCATATATCTAAAATATGTTACTCCATAAATATGAACAATGTCCAGAAGTAAAATGATAAGAGTATGATCTTTTGTTTACAATAGTTATTAATATAGTACCTATGTATATGTACATGCTAATTGGAAACCAAATAAAGTGGAGGGCACGGTAGTACATTCCAAAATAAGTGCTATATTGGGTATCCTTATAGAAGGTTCAATGCGATGTAATATTTGCCTTTGTGGAAAGTACCAAAGCACGTCCCGCAAAGTACCAGTCAGAAGTTGGTTTGCCAACTTACATATATATATATATATATATATATATATATATATATATATATATATATATATATATATATATATATATATATATATATATATATATATATATATATATATATATATATTTACAACAGTCACGGATAGATACTGATAGGTTTTGGGCCCGGGAGCAGACTGATGTTCGAAGATGATGAATGCAAATATGAATTGTAAGAGGTCAGATTCCTTGTTAATTAATGACAGCAGAAGTTTCATGACACTATTCCAACAGAGGTGGAGTAGCAGACGCTGACCTGGAAGAAGAACCTATCGCTGAAACTTTTGCCTAAATCATTCAGTATTTGAACGA
The DNA here is from genome assembly GCF_036898095.1 of Palaemon carinicauda. Lineage (NCBI taxonomy): Eukaryota > Metazoa > Arthropoda > Malacostraca > Decapoda > Palaemonidae > Palaemon > Palaemon carinicauda. Next base: position 31,728,027 of record NC_090767.1, read on the forward strand.
CCCCTAATTATCTGAAGTGCTAAGGACGATAAGTTTATGTACGAAACTTACGTCTTTAAAGGAATCCTCAACAGAAATTTTGACTGAATATGTGATTCAAGGCAACAACGTAGCTGCTACTCTGATAACTGATGGTGGAGTGATCATTGATAGTTTACTGGTTGTGATGTTGATTAAAGGACGGCTAAGCTATGGAAATCACTGATACAAAAATCTAAGATTACAGAGTTTGTTTTGAAGGTAAAAATGGTAAATAAAAAGTCAAGAATACTTGATGCTAGGACAAAGCCTCCTTGTTGTGTTGTTGGGGTATTAAAGCCAACACTTGTTGTTGGCACGGGCCTTTCCCTTGGTTGGCCCGTAGACAAAGCCTCCTTTTGAAGAAGTAAATTATGACTTGGCAGGTCCAATAGATCCTAAAGCTTGAGAAGGTTATGCTTTGAATTTCAATGACAAATATTTAGGATTAGTTATTGTGTATTTTTTTTTTTTAATAAAATCGATTCTATTAAGGCCACAAGGAAACTTTTTAGCAGACGTAGGGCCCTATGATTGAGGTAAAATGTTAAGAAGTAATAATGTTGGCGAGTTCATGAATAGAGAGTTCAAAGAGTTCAAGGTAGAAAACAAAACAAACCATGAAACTTTTCCACCCTTGTCTCCTCATTAGAACGATTCAGCAGAAAGGCAGTTTGGAACATTATTTTAAATGGCCAGGTGTTTACGTTAAGATTCAAATTTACCGGAATATTTGTGGACCAATGCCGTTATGTCTTCATTTTATATTAGAAATATTGAAGCTTTCATGGGAAGTAGGCTAAATCTCAGCAATATGTAACTGTTTGGTTCTCAATCTTTTGCTCCTGTGAATGATAGTAAGGAATTAAATGTTGAAACTGAGGAAGGAGTTTTTGTTGGATATGATAAAGAAAGTCCTCTTCCTCTTCTATATTTCCCTTCTCAAAGCAAGAATAAATGATCCTGATCTAAATGATTTATTAGGGTATTATTTTCACAAATAAAATTTTTATGATGATTATTATGTCGGAATAGATAATGTCAAACTTGATACTGTTGAATCAAATGTTCCTGAACAATAGGAAAAAGTAAATGAACTAAGATACCCAAGTAGAGAACGTAGTAGGCCTAATTATCCTAATGATTAAGTAGAATGTTTGTCACATCATGCAAATATAACTAACGATTATTGCTATCATATGAGGTATGTAGGCTACTTCAAACATATGATAATGCTATGATATGCCAAAAATCTAATGAAAGAAGAAAACGTATGGATTCAGAGATTGAGTCAGGTTTGAGATAAAAAGCAAAGCTGGGGTGAATACAGTTCGTTGGGTAAGCTAGGAATACAGCATTTTAAGAGGGAGTCTCCTTCTGGCCTAGATCCTTGTATAAGTAAGGATAGTGCTCTTAGGCTAGGTTAGGTGGGGACCCTTATTTTAGGTGACGTTCTAGTATGTTTCCCTTAAAAAAGAAAAATAGTTTATCAGGCTATTCCAACATAGGTTCCCAAAGTAGACATATATATAAGTTCCGGTGGTTTGAAACCATCTGTAACTATTCTCGTGTCAATACTGTTAGTTGGCTGCCAAAATGTTTAGCAAGTCTCTAAGGTTTTTTGGACGACCGGCTCGGACATCTTAGTAGATTTCTGAATTTATGTAATTTTCAAGGCAAATGTTTATGAAATAATAGTTATCATATGGTTTTATAATCATACTTGCCATAGGGGGCACCTAGGTTCCTTGCCAGTTTGCTAGCCATTTTTTTTTTGGCTGTGACACCGAACAGTAACTGGCTGTAATTTTTGGATGTTACATCGGATTCTCTGATACTGCCAGGATTTCCCAGGAATTATGTCCATGGATTATAAAAGGCTCAAGGACTATGTGTGAGCTTATACACAGAATGGCTTCGACACTGTAGAAAGCTAAACATGATTGATTCCTTGATCCCATAATGCAAGTCGTACCTTTCTTACAGTGAGGAACTATTCAACTATGTTGGCTTTGTGCCTACCAAGTTTCCCAATATATACAAGATCCACTGGAGATGTGATTGTGAAGATTGTTTCGCCTTCACCATTGACTGCATCCCCCCCCCCCTTCAAGGAGCATGAGACCAGGCACAAATTCTGCGACTTAACTCGACCATCCGAAGGCCCATATATCAGTATCCTCGCAACACCTCACCAGCTCTCCAAGACCGCTACCTTCCACACACCGACTCTGGAAAAGCCAAAATACAATATATGTTGTTTAGCAGAATGGCTGCAAGAGTTCTGGCTCTCTGACTGACCCAAGGGACCCGCAATCAAGCAACGATCACCACTATCTCAAATCCATCCAGCTACCAAGAAGAAGACAGAGCACCCTCCTGCACTGGACACCCTGCCTCCCTCCTTGGAGTCGCAAGCCTGCAACCTAGAGGGGGATACAGCCGCAGCCACCTCTACACAAGAGGCAGCCATACCTGCCATGAACCTAGACCCTGACAACCTGCCCACCATGCAGCCTACAGAGGG
>NC_090767.1:31731071-31778571 GCF_036898095.1 Palaemon carinicauda
AGATAGTGGCCAGCAAAAGAAACATAACCAGTTTATAATTTTCCGATAGATTTGCTTCATAGATGATAAGGCAAAAGTGTCTTAGCTCACGACGGGTTGCAAGTGTGCAAGAGCCTGTGCATAGTCTTAGCTTGGAGAATCAATTCTGGCAACCCAACATTTTCTTTCCCTGGCAATCAGTATTGAGTTAGACTGTAGCTCACACAATTCCATATCAACTTCAATTGGGTTGTTAAGTGACTGAAGAATAATCTACAGCTTCTTGAAGTCTCTAAATCTGTTTTCAAATTGAAGATATTTGGCAAAAACCATAAAAACTCTGACTTCACATCATCTGTCATGAGCTTGCAACGGGATGAACGGTATGCAACGCCGCTCTTTCTTAAGGAAGCACTGAATAGTAACAGCTTCCTGTGGAAAGCTTCAATGTACCCAACCAGTTGAGAAACAATTTGTTACTTGCCTTGTAAGCGCAAATAAAGTATGTTCAAATAGGTGGTTATATCTGTGAGAAATGCCAAAGCAAATAAAGTTTATAGGAAGTAAAGATGTCGGTGAACCGGAAACAATTTAGCGAACTGTACTTCACTAGATTCTTTGTTCAGTTCTTCAAGAAAAGATATAGATCTTCTGCGTCATTGTAACATTAACACCTCTGATTACATTCCCTATCCTGACCGTACTGTGTGGATGGTATCATTTATCTTTAATACTTTGCCAGATAATAATTCTTGGTGGATAATGCATTACAGTGTGATACAATCATATCTATTTTCCCTGAGTGAACCAAGCTCACTCCCTTATTGACAGTCAAAGCTTTTTCACGATCCGTTACAATACATAAGCTTTTTTGAATTCCTCCATATTCATTGACAACTGACTCACGTGCAGCATAAATATCCAAGATTCTTGTACAACCATTTAAGAATTTCTTCATCTTCTTAACATAAAGGTGGGTTTACAGGGTTGGACGGTTCATCAAACCAGGTTGTCGAGACTGCTTGTCAAGTGATTTTAAGAGGTGGAGTCAGTCATAAAGGCATAAAGTTTGTGAACAATGAAGCCCCACCCACAAAAGTCAAGTGACCCATTCTAGTGTGCGTTGATGCATTCTTGAGTGGGTTGCCGGCGTCTGCAGACTCACCAGAGCGTTTTACTTTTGACTGGTCATTTCCCTGAGGGCGAGCGATGCCCTTTGGTCCCCCAACCTTGTAGAGAGAGCTGAAAAAGCTTTTCTACATGGCCGGTTGGTGATGGCGAGTACTGCTGCAAAAGGTATGTTTAAGGGTGCCGTACGCTATTGCTATTGGGGTATCTCCTAGTTCACCAATGTGACAGGCCGGGAGTAGGTTGTGACTCAAAGGCGAGATGACAGCAACTAATTATTCTATTATAGACACATCGTGTATATACTGTATACACACTAAGTCACAGAATAAAAGTAAAAAATACAACATGCTATTTCTTGTCCAACCAGCAACCAGTTCTGTTAACTGTTAACAATGAGAAATAGGCAGACAGGTTGATGCAAGTTGCTGTCAGTGCGAGGGGAGAGCGAAGATACAAAAGATGATATATACAAAAAAGAGAAATGTCATTACTATTTACGATCGTGTGACACACAGGTGGTACAATAGTCTAGTTGGTGGTGTCACCTATTTACGTTGTTGATAGTTATTTAAAATGTGTGCTGGTGTTGGATGAGGTCAAATCTCCAGGAATGTGTTTCTTAAAGAATATTTAAAAAAGAAAAAAAACTGTTATTGTGAATCTGGGTTGCATACTGTAGATGGATGGTTTTAATCTGGTTTTGCCAGACTGAATTTAGACAGAGTACTCTGCAATTATTTAGAAATATGATGAATTGATATGCATATCATTTATTTCATTTTCTCCATGACAAGATACTAGTTTGGATTTTTATTTAAAATTTATTGTTAGAATGAATATTTTTTGTTGCTTTTGAATTAGCTCTCTGTTAATACCCTTAAATATCATAAATACTGTGGAAGCTTTCGACTTTAATTAGAAGTTTAGAACAATCATTTTAACCTCGAGGAATCAAACCCATGACTTGAAGTGTGATTAAGGTTCTTATGTCCCTAAATATTGAACCGTACGAATCAATTCGTAAGGCTGTTGATTGAGATCTCAAATTTAAAACAGTTTATCTCCTTGCCCTAGTATCCTCAAAGATGTTAAGGCGGTCCGTGGTCTTTCTTACCTTGTTTCACACTCCAAAAGGGTCAAGAAATTGGTCTCTCACATTTGTACTCGATTTTATAGTCAACACCTAAAATTCTTCTGTTAATGACTTTCGGTTTGACTTCTCCATATTCTTAATCAACTGTTGATAATGATAGTTTGCTACGGTGTCCAGTTAGAGACACAAATTAGAAAATATAAATCTTCGGGAGAAGTATCTACTAGGGCCTCTAAAGAAGCACATGATATCCATGGTATTCACGCAACCATGGCTTTCCCTAAGAACCATTCAGTAGCACAGTTACTTGGAGCAGGAGTCTGGAAGAGTTGCTGCAGAAATTCACACTCCAGTAGGGCATATAGCCTTGTGTTGATTTTCCAGCTAGATTGACAGCTCGGGAAATGCATGTATGACCTCTTGTTCTCCTTTCATGAGAGCATCATCAGTAAGTGGACACTCATGCAGGTGAGTACACTAATAAGGATGGATGTGTTGTGCCATCGGATGTTAGAATGCCAGGACTTCGCTCCTGATCAGAAGAGGTCATGGTCAGTCAAGGTTAAATCTCAGAAGGATACCCTATCCACATCAGGGACTTCCTCCTTCCATCCTGGGGGAGACTCTCCATTTATTGACACCTGCACCTCAAGTCTTGATTAGAGGTAGAGGGAGATACCAGCCAAAAAGCGTCAATGCGCATAAAGGATCGGCAATCTCACCTGCCATATCCCCGATAGTGAAACTCTAGTTTGTATGGATAGAAAAAATGAAAATTATCTTAAAATTTTGTAGTTATTACAACACAGAAATTTACAGAACTTATGTTCATAGCAAAATCTTATATTGTTTAGTTGTTTTGATTATGTCTTCCATACTTCAATATTATATTTTTCTTTCTGCACCAGGCTGCCCCATTAGATCTCAATCGCTTTTGGCTTCCTGCTTTTCCAATAACAATAATAATAATCATAATTAATATTAATGATGATATTTCAATGCAAACAAACAGAACAAACGGTTTGGCAAAGTTCCCTATACATAAGTTAGTCGAACTGGCTGTTCAGTTTAGTTGAGATGAAATGAAGCTAAATCCAATGAAATCTCATTATTTACTATAGGAAAACATACATTTTCTGCTCATAATGTTTTACGCTAAATGTAATTGATTTTGTTGTCGTAGACTCACTTCGCTTTTCGAAAAATAAAAAACGTCAAGTGGTAACGTTGAGCTGCACACGTTAACATCAATATAACCTTGATAATGAACTGCATTCACTAACCACGAATAAAACTCAAATAAAAATAATTATTTTATGGTCGTGTCTTTGAAAGCCAAGGTCTTCTAGCAACTATTGCTGTACTGGAGGTGGTGAAGGGTAGAGCCAAAAGTGTTAATTATATCTGGTGTACCATGGTAATTCCCATGAAACTTCCCTGCGACTTCTAAGTATGGATCACTACAACCATATATCTTTGTATAAAAAGTTCCGAAATAAAAAAAAAAAAACGATATGAGTAGAATCCGAACCCAGGCTTAGCACAGACAATGGTTTTAAAGGGAAAAAGGCTTGTAAAGTGACTGATGCATGCCCTTGAAGAGACAAGGAAACGAGGAGGCAAAATATAAAACCTCCTATGGAAACTTTCATTAAGGTCAAGTAACTGGTAACAGAAACACAATATGCAAAGATGATTCTGTAAAACTCAGTCCTGCAGACGACGCAGTAAAGATGAAATCACCATTCAAAGACCCCTTTACCTTCATTATTTGTAAAATTAATTAACTGAAACCTCTGAAGAGCATGTACGATATGTTTACGCATACCTAGAAACGGTACTCTTCCTTTCCCCATATTCCCCACTTCCCTATTCTTATTATTGTTGTTTCTTACATTGAAACAATGATACGATTTTCGATTGCTAAATGTTGTTAAGTCAGAAAACCATAGAGAAAGATCGTCTTCCAGTTTTCTGGCATCTTGAGTCGTTGACGCCAATATCATTTATTATAAATGAAAATAAAGGATTATTCAGTTAAAACCATAAAATTCAAGACGAAAAAACAAATCTTGAATAGTTTTCAGAAGACCTGCTTTTGAAATGAATCTAAAAATTCTGCTCGCAGAGTAGGACACATCATGTCTAAGAATCTTGGGTAGTATGTACTCGCCATCCTCACCTCGAGCCTCAAACAGATATCTGTTTCCTAATTTGTTGTAAATGGGGCATTCGGCCAACAAATGCCTCACTGTTAAAGGTACCAGACAGTTATCACAATATGATTGATGTCGACCCTTCAGCAGAAACTCGTAAGTTAACCGAGTGTGACATATGCGACACGAAAAAGACGTCCCACACTTTTGGGGCATTTCTTAATTTTTAATTTCTGTTATTTTATTTTCACTATACTATCAAAGATTTTTTTCCAATTATTATAAAACAATAGCTTGACTGTAGTTAAGAATTTTATATAAATATTGGGTAATTAATATGTAATAAATAAGAAAATATTAGTTTTATAATAAAAATGGTAAACTCATGATGCAGCCTTTGTCCTTTAGCATCATTCCCCTAGCATTTCATGGGTTAAGACATACCAGTCCACCATTTTGTCAAGCGCCATCCCAGATATACTGGAAGTGGCTAAAGAATATCACATGTCGTGAAATGTAAGAGAGATTATGGGTAGACACTACTGGACCAAATTGGCAAAGATTCTTACAAAAGAGCAGCAAATGCCATCAACAGGAAATCGATGATCAAAGGGATCATTTCGGATACTTAACATCTCGCTAACAGAGAAGGTACGTCTTCAGTACGTACCGTCGCTCGAAAGAGTACGCAGGGAGATATCGGTGCTCTCATCACAAGGTTCTGGACTTTCTTGCAGCTAGTAGAGGAATTATTTCCCACCATGAAGGGAGACACACTCTCTAATCCATTTTGAGTAATGTTAGCTGCGTAGCAAGTGGAACTTAGGGACAGGAGGTAACAAATGAGATTATTTCAAAATGCAAAACAAAACCCTAATAAAGCTTACAGTACACCATATTGGATCTACTGAAAACAAGACTATTTTACAAGAATTTATTTCTATTCATTGAACTGAATAATTAAGATAATTATAAAATTGCCATCAGTTGGATGACTTGACGAATAAGCGTCAAGGTAATCCCTCCCAAGAACCCTTTTAAAAAACCCTCTCAAACATGGGAATGGTGTATCCTGGCATATGCATGATACTTCATGCATTATTCTTATGATTTCAAATTAATCTTTCCTGGCTGCTTTTAACATATTGAAAAAAACAAAAAAAACAATTAGCTTTCCATGTGTAACAGATATTGAAGCATTTAACATATAGACATCAAATTATGCAATTAATCTATCGAATTCCTTGAATGAATAAAGAATTATTGAAAGCGGAGGAATATTTATTATGTTTTTTACCTATCAATCTAAATCTTTCAAACTTATACTAATTTGTATTTCAAGCCAATTGTTCACGGAACTGATAGAGGACCTCAATCTATCATTATTGAGAGAAGGAAAAATAAACAATCAAAATCAAATGTTTTAAGAACAGCTACATCATTAAAAAAGATCTTTCATATATGAAATATAGAATCAAAAAAATAAATAATAGAAAAAGAGGGTATTATTTTACTGCATTACAGGGCAATGTAACCTAGGAAAAAAAAACTACTTTTTCTTATAGAAAAAATTACGCTCTCTTCGAGAATGACATTCGTTCCCGTCGCAAATGAATAGTTTCAGAAATATCTATATCCTACGATAATGGGGGACCCCCAGTGAGAACTCGGAGTTTTGGGCGGGGAAAACATACAGGGGAAACAATTTATAAACGTAAAACAAGCCTTTTCTTCTCCATACATTACCTTCTTGGATGTATAATAATCGGAGGAAAAGACAAAACCGTATAATTGGATAACCCTTCTGCGCAAAGACTTTTCCTCCACTATTCGTCTCCCCACCAGCTCTGTTCAAGTCTATTACTTGATTAGTTATGTAATACCCTCGTATGCATATTACGTTTGACCCCAGTATTACTCGTTTTATTATTCGATACCTTATAAAATCCCCTCATTTTATATACCCATCAAATATTATTTATCATACATTCCATTTTATCTTCATATATTACTTTTATACTTTTTGTTATTACCTTGTCACTCCCAGATTTCACATGAATACTTGCTCTGGACAAGTTTCACATTCTGTTCATTCATGTTTACTCTTTCTCTCACCTTACAATTCATTCCTGCATTCATCACCGTCGAACATCAATCTGCACCCGGGCCCAAAACCCTGTTGAGTTTCTATCCATGACTGTGGTAAATATATATTAATTATTGTAGGAAGGCAAATAACTATTTACAGGTACTTTACGGGACATACTGTGGTACTCTGCACAAAGACAGATATTACATCACCTTGAACCTTCTTCAATGATACGCAATATAGCACTTATTTTGGAATGAACTACAGCGCAGTCTACTTTATTTGTTGATTTGAACATAAACATAGGTACTGTATTAATAATTATTGTAAACAAAAAATCATACCCTTAACATTTTACTTCTGGACATTGTTCATTTTTATGGGGTAATATATTGTAGATATGTGATTCCCTAAGCAATGCGCATGAGGTGACGGCAACATTTCAGAATTGCGTCATGCTTCAAAACTGTGTAGGACTCAGTATGAAAATGGTTAGTGGTTATTATAAAAAATATATACACTTAGCTAATCTTAATTTGTATCCATATTATACAGTACAGTTTTAGAGTAATGTATTGTTTATGGAAATGTAGGCTACGTGTGGGGAGAGTTGTCAAATAGTCAAGTCATCCGAATAAAAACAGGAAACATTGCTTTACTGTTAAACTTGACTCTTGTGATAGAGTAATGACATGCTGTATATTACTGCAATATGCACTAGAGTGTCAGATATCAGAGCATGACATTATCTGCAAATCCAAACTCTGCTATTTTATTATGCAATACAGTGAATAAAGCCAGTTAGTTCAAAGTACCTAAGGAAATTGTGTAGCGGATGTGTGCCCCTTGAGTACTTACTTAATTTACATAATTACTTAATGCACTTAATTACTTATTTACTTTGAAAAAGGCTTCAATTTCCTTTTGAGAGCCTTGATAATGTTATCAGTTGTTTAGCTACGGGCTGCCAACGTAAGATCCCGTGTCCAGCAAAAGGATGGGCAATCTATCAAGCACTGGATGTCTAGAGGGAGCTTGTTGTCATTTCTGATGTTGAAAGCACACAACATGAACTTCTATGATATGCTAAATAATTTTTTAGCGATATATAACATTGATGAAGCTGAAATATTTTCGATAAGTCATGTTGGTAAAAAAGACTCAGAAGGGCAGCCAGTTTATCATATTATATACTTTCAGTGGGAGAATTTCTAAATTTTTTAATGGCGTAAAATACAAAACAAATGTTCTAAATTTTCCAGAAATGCGCCAGATTTAACACAAGCGCCCCAAAATTACAACTCTGGTGACCAGTTAGACTGAGATGATATGTTGTACTTAGTAGGTTATATGATTCTGTTGTAAAAGAGAGAACTTACTTATACGTAAAAAAACTCTTTAATGTATAAAATTTTCAATATCTTAACAAAAACTTCTTAATACTAATTTTTAATTATTTTAAAAACAAAGATTTGTCAAACAAATGCTCTTTCTTCTGATATTCTTAACATTCAATATGTTGTATCAGTGATTAAGTCTTGAGCATTCGAAGAACCGACAATCTTTCTACAATCTGTTATCTAATATGACATACAAGCGAACAATTGGTTAATTGATATTATTATGCGATTGAATGAGCCTTTGTATATCAGCGGCCAGTTCCTCCAGCGTGGATTAAATATGGACGTCAACTAGCCTAAATATTCCCACCTAACCTAACCTACAATCCATGTCCTTACCTACTTACCGAAGGGGGCTAACGACCCTCTGCGACCCCCCTTACACTGCTGTATTCTGAGTAAGTCATAATAATACATACAGGTAGCCACTATCATACATACACCCCCAATTGTATTCAGGCGATGACTGGTTGGCTAAATTGTCAGAGTCATCTGGTAGTGATGAGCTGGACAAGAAAAGATTCATACAGCGTAAAATTTATTTCTCATTTTCAGTAGAGAAATAATATACATTACGGAACCTTTGAAGGCTGTTGGAACAGACTGGGTGTAGAATTTCTAAACTTACGATGGAAAACCCTCATTTTAAAACAAAAACAAACATAAGAAAGCCAATTGACATAAGGTTTTCCCCTAGCATAACTTAGGAGCCATATCCTTAACTACCGGGGCAGCAGTAATCCTAGCTAGCTTACCCTAAGACTAAGCCTCAACCTCATGTTTGCTACCAAACCAGCTCCACTCTTAATAAGATAACACTAAATCATATTTAGTAAATTGTAAAACTAGCTTCCTATTCTCGCATTTCAGTTCAAATGAACAAGTTCCCATAAAGACAGTGGACAATTAATGAGTAAGTTTACACCTGTCCCAATGAACTATATACACCCACGTATATTACAAACTGAATCAAAAGTCATAAACAAATATATTTTTGGCAAAAAAGCTTAAAATTTACATAACTATAGCATAGATAAAGCTTACCCTATACTTGTCAGAATTCAGTCAGCCTAGTCTAAAATTTCACATCTGAGCAATTCACCATTCCGGATGAATTATCTTCTGTTTACGAAAGGATAGGATAGGATTGCTATCTAAAGATATATCCGACAGCGGTTGGTAATCCTAGGGCACGATTCTTCATCAAGGGTGTATGGCCACTTCTGTCCCGGCCATATACCATTCTGGGGGAGGATCTCCCTGCCAGCTCAAGAACCTGTTTACCCTGCACAACTGACACCGAGTTCCCTCACAGGCTTACCCGGCACAGGGGACACCAGCTTGTAGTACTGTTTTCTGCTGGTGGGCTGTAGTTCTCGCCCCTTCAGTTAGCAGTTGACCTACAGATGAGTAACTGCGACGACACTTTCGTCTGTCATTTCTGCTATGTCTGGGAAAAATTCCACTGTCAAGCTTATTGCAATATCTACAAGAGATGCATAGCATACTTCTAACACCGAGAAGACATTGCTTACTATGCCTTCTCCTTGGCTAGAAAACTGGGACTAGCTAAGCAGTACAGTTATGACTTTGTCAATCACAATGCAGGTGCAAATGTGAATTGTGCAGTCTGTACCATAACCTCATGTCCCACATCATGACTGGAAGAAACAGGGAGCCTCCATTGTATAAGGAAACCCTTCCACTGAAATCCACTACCACAGCCATCCCTGACTGGAATCCTCCTGGCAGACTTGATATGATTTTATAACTTGATAAGAAGACTACTAACAGGACTCTTCCCTACACCTTTCCTCGTCCTTATAAGGGCACTCCCAGAGCTAATACCACCACTCCTTTCTCCTCTCCCTCTCCTGTGGAGACTCCTCCTGCAAAGAATAAGAAGAGAAGAACCACCACACCACCTGCCAACGCCCCAGCCCAGGACTCCGCGCCAGCTGGCTCACCACGTTCCAGCACCCTAAGTCTTGACATGGATATTAATCTGGCCACTGACACGCAGGACCCTGCTCGTGCAGAGACCCATCTTCCTGAATGCAACTGTACCAGATGATTGACTCATCTCCTTGAGAAAGCAACTTCTACTCTCACTTCAGCTGTTAAAACTGATCCAGAGCCACAGCCTTCCGCAATCGACCCAAATTAGCTTCCAAAATTCAAGCTAACAGCTGTGGAAAGGGCACCCTTCTATGCAACGGTAACTGATTGCAACATCCAAAACAAGCATCAAGATCAGAATCAGAACCAACCTTAAGGGTTTTTTATCATCACCCCAGAATACCACAGCAGTCCCATCTGCTTCTAGAAGGAGGCTTCATTGACCTATCTGGATCCAGTGAAGAAGTTAAAGAAGGCAGTTGTTTGTAACTTCCCTACCGACATGCCGCTGTCTTTCATCAGTGATTGCAGCAACGTTTATCATGTAGAACGCCCTTTTGGCAGCCACAAGCAGTGCATCAGGAGAATTATAGTCATTTTCCTCGGGAAGATTCCAGCAAAATTAGACCTTGGACTCTAGTGAAAGTTCCCCATAGTTGACCTGGATGTTGAGCCCCTACACTGTTTCAACTGCCAACGTTTTGGCCACCACAAGACTGCCTGCAGAAGTAAAAAGGTCTGGGAAGTCTGCAGACGCTGGCAACCCACTCCAGAATGCATCAACACACACAAACTACGGGCCAACCAAGGGAAAGGCCCGTGCCAACAACAAGTGTTGGCTTTAATACCCCAACAACAACAACGCACACAAGAATGGGTCACCTGACTTTTGTGGGTGGGGCTTCATTGTCCACAAACTGTATGCCTTTATGACTGACTCCACCTCTTCGAATCATTTGACAAGCAGGCCCGACAACCTGGTTTGACAAACCGTCTGACCGTGTAAACCCACCTTTATGTTAAGAAGATGAAGAAGTCCTTAAATGGTGGTACAAAAATCTAGTATATTTATGCTGTACGTGAGTCAGTTGTCAATGAATTTGGAGGATTTTATAAAAGCTTGTGTATTGTAATGGATGAGGAAAGAGCTTTGAGTGTCAATAAGGGAGTCTGCTTGGTTCACTCAGGGAAAATAGATATGATTGTATCACACTGTAATGCATTATTGTTATATATTACTTTAGTTTATCTTAACTAATGATCAATTCCATTTTCTGTTATTGTAGTGAAGTTATCATTACGTCATGATTTTCTGTTATTGTAGTGACGTTTTTATTACGTCATGACTCCAGCCGTTGGGCAGTTGAATTTGAAATAGAGTCAGCGCCTGCCTCCGTGTACTAGAGAATACATCTCTTTTTAAGAACTCGTCTTTTCATTTCCTTTTTCTGTATGCATCTTTACAGAGAATGACTACAATATAGATTAAGCAGGAATATTACAAGTGGCGACGAGGAATACAACGGAAAATAAATTGATTAACCATGGCTACACAGTGTCCAGCATTCAATCCTAGCTTAGAAACTGTAGTTGAGTTTCTTGAAAGATTCACAGTTCAATCTGCTGATTTACTGCAGCAAGCTGGAGACGACAGTACTAAGAAGGTCAGTATTTTGGTCAAATCTCTTCCTGTAAATGTCGTTACTGATGTGCAAAGGAGACTTAAGCCAGTGAAACTGTCAGACGCCACATACGAAAATATTAAAGAAAAGTTAATTGCTCACTATAAGGTTAAAAAGAGTGTGATAGGTGCAACGGTACAATTCCTGAATAGGAAACAACTTCCGGATGAATCTATTGAAAATTATGCACGTGCATTAAATGACTTGTGTTCAAATTGCAATTATAAAGATTGTTGATGGGACAGGTGTCTGCGAGATGCATTTGTGAGTGGCTTAAGGTTTGCCAGCATTCTGAGTGGTTTGTTACAAGACTGTGAAAACAAGTCATTTAACGAGTGTGTTGAGAAGGCGAAACTACTGGCAACATTTTCCGCTGATGCTCAGGATATAAAGCCAGAATGCAATCATCACACAACCTATAAAGTTACTGAATATAGGGCTAAAGGTATTAAAAAGGTTCCTACTTCATACATTTGCATAAGGTGTGGTCAGCAAGCAAATCATTTTGCTAATGATTGTTTTGCCATGAAACTGAAATGATATGAAATGCCAGAAAACTGGTCACCTTGCTAGGTGTTGCAAATCCACTGCAAATTCATTGCATGTGGTCTCTGAAGCAACTCCGAGGGATGCAGCAACGACCCAGGGAGATGTGGCAACGCAGCATAAGGGGATGGCACGCTGTGACCAGACGGATGATGATGTTAGTGTTGTAGAAGACAGCTGTGAATGTTCTCAGTGAAGGGTAAATTCATTTTTAGAATAAACTCCACTGTGCCTATGTCTGATTCACCATATATGTTGAGCTGTTTTATTAACAATCAGAAAGTCGATTTTGAAATTGATAGTGGAAGTCATGTTTCTACAATATGTCAAAGTGATGCAGCCAGAGCCCGTGTTGTTATTTCTCCAACAAAACACCGTGTTCGTGGATACAGTGGAAATGCTATAAATTTATGTGGAGAAGCTTATGTAAATGTGACTTATGGTCACAAAATATTGAAACACAAATTCTTAATTGTAAATTCCAGTAATGTTAATTTGTTGGGATTTATGTCAAAAGATGGATATTAAACTTGTGTTACCCGATGTTATGCTACATTCTGATAAGGTAAATAATGTAAATGTGAGTAAATATGATGACGTCAGGAATAGAATTTTGTCTGAATTCAAAACATATTTACGTGATGAATTTCAGTCTGACGTCAAACATACTGTCTCCCTAAATGTCATGTCTGATGCAAAGCCAATTTTTGCAAGAGCTCGAACTGTTCCATTGCGTTTACGAAGTAAGGTAAAAGAAGAACTTGACAGGTTAATTGCTAGTGGTAAGCTATCTAAGGTATATTCCAGTGATTGGGCTTCACCCACAGTTAATGTCATGAAGGATGAGAATCACATTCGAATATGTGGGGATTTTTCAGTTACAGTCAATAAATTCCTCGATCCAGTGCAGACTCCATTACCCTCTATTGACGAGGTCATTGCACAAGCTGGCTCTGCAACAGTTTTCTCTAAAATTGATTTAGCACATGCATTTTTACAGTTGCCGTTAGATGAAGAATCTAAGAAATATACAACAATTAACACTTGTGAAGGGTTGTATCGATACAATTACTTCCCATTTGGCTTACGGGCTAGTCCCGGTATATTCCAGTCATTTATGTTGCAGTTACTGAATGACATTAATAATTTGATTATTTATCAAGATGATCTACTTATTTTGTCTCCTAATGTTAATGAGCATAATGTTACCTTGAGGAAAGTATTAAATACTCTTCAGGATGCTGGTATCAAAGTTAATAACAATAAATGCTCCTTTTTTACTGAAGAGGTACATTATTTAGGGCATATATTCAATAATAAGCGGGTGCATATTGATCCTGGAAAAGTTCGTTCCATTGTTGATGCCGCTGCACCCAAAGATTTAAAGCAATTGTAAGCATTCTTGGGACTGTGTAACTATTATAAACGGTTTATTCCTAAATTCACTGACGAGTTTGCTCCATTGTATAGATTATTGCATAAAAATGCAAGATTTGTATGGAATCAAGAACAACAGAAGTGCTTTGATACTGTTAAGTTATTCTTCACATCTCATAGGGCTCTGCAATTGTTTAATCCAGGTTATGAAACTTTATTGGAAACAGACAGTTCAGGATATGGAATTGCTGCTGTACTGATGCAACGTAAAGATATGTACTCTCAGTGGCTGCCTGTAATATTTGCATCACGTACTCTGAGCAATGCGGAACGTAATTACTCAAATCTTGAAAGAGAGGCATTGTCTGTGATGTTTGGGTGTAAAAAATTCAGAGAATTTCTTCTTGGTTCAAAATTCATCATTAGGAATGATCAACAACCTTTGCGTAAATTGTTCTCTCATACAGCAGGCATATGTTTCACATGTTCTGCTAGGTTACAGCGTTGGTATTTAAAACTATCTCAGTTTAATTATTGTTTTGAATATTCAAAAGGCACAGATAATGTTAACAGTGATTGTTTAAGTAGACTGCCTCTACCTGAATATGGTCATGATCGTGAGCCTTATGAACTAATCTTTACTGTGAATTCCCTGTCAGATATGAATATAACCTGTGTTGAAATTCAAAAGGAGACAGATAAGGATGAAAATTTATCTGAATTGAAACATTGTATAAAATACAGAGTTCCTATCAATGCTAAGTCTAACTTGTTGCCATATAAGAACGTTCTGAAGGATATGTCTGTTATGAAAGGCTGCATTTTGTATCAGAATCGTGTTTTAATTCCTCATTCTGTACGGCAAATGGTATTAGAGAAATTTCATGTAGGCCATCCAGGAATATGTAGTATGAAGGCTTTAGTGCGCTCTCTTATCTGGTACCCTAACATTGATCATGATGTTGAAAGGCTGGTTAAAAATTGTGAGTTGTGTCAGTCTGTTCAAGCAAGACCAAGTAAAAATCAACATGTAATATGGCCTACTCCACCAAGGCCTTGGTCTCGTGTTCATATCGACCATTTTTTCTATGAATCTCATACATGTCTTATTGTTGTAGATGCGCTTAGTAAGTATATAGAAGTGGAAATTGTGCATAGTACGAATGCTAATGAAACAATTGATGCTTTGCGTTTGGTGTTTTCACGTAATGGGTTGTGTGACACACTCGTATCAGATAATGCTTCATGTTTCACCAACAGTAAATTTAAACAGTTTCTGAAGAACAATGGCATTATTCATATAACTCCTCCTCCTTATTCACCATCAAGTAATGGTCAAGCAGAGAGGGGGGTAAGGGGTGTAAAAGAATTGCTTAAGAAATACCAAAGTGGTGAATCATTCAAAACACGCTTGGCTCAAGTTTTATTCCGTTATCGTACTGTTCCACATTCTGTTACTAACATTCCCCCATCAGTGTCCCTGAATAATTGAAAGTTTGTATCGGTCAAAGATAGAATAAACCCTAAATATACTGCAAATAAACCATCTTGTGAATTCAAACAAATTGCTAAATTTGAGGTAGGTGATAAAATTCTGGCAATTAACTTGAGAGATGGTCCAAAATGGTTTCAAGGTGAAATTGTTCAGAAATTAGGTGTAATTGTGTATAATGTTCATGTTCAGAAATTAGATGTCATATGGAAACGACACTGTAATCAACTATTGACAATTATAGGTTCAGAACCAAAGAACAGTATCAGTAATGAGTCCAGTTGTGTATCATCCTATAATAAATTACCTTCTCAGCAACAAGTAGTAGTACAACCTTATGTTTCTGTTGAGTCCCCTTCCAATGTTTCGCCTCACAATAACATAAGTGTACCGTCTATTGGGGTTTCTGGTGATATTCCTGTAACAGATGTTATTCCTATCAGGCGTTCAACTAGAAATAGAAAACCTGTGATACGTTATGGTTAGGATGAATACTTGAGATGTTATGGTGTGTTATTGTAAATGATTGCCAAGGTTATTTTTCTATTATATCTTCTTATTTTGTTTTCATTTAGAGAGGAGCAATTTTTATATATTACTTTAGTTTATCTTAACTTATGATCAATTCCATTTTCTGTTATTGTAGTGACATTATCATTACGTCATGATTTTCTGTTATTATAGTGACGTTTTTATTACGTCATGACTCCAGCCGTTGGGCAGTTGAATTTGAAATAGAGTCAGTGTCTGCCTCCGTGTACTAGAGAATACATCTCTTTTCAAGAACTCGTCTTTTCATTTCCTTTTTCTGCATGCATCTTTACAGAGAATGACTACAATATAGAAATTAAGCAGGAATATTACAATTATCCACCAAGAATTATTATTTTGCAATGTATTACAGATAAATGGAGCCATCCACACAGTGTGGCCAGGATAGGGAATTTAATCAGAGGTGTTAATGTCACAATGACACAGAAGATCTATATCTTTACTTGGAGAACTGAACACAGAATTTAGTGACGTACAGTTAGCTAAATTGTTTCCGGTTCACTGACATCTTTACTTCCTATATACTTTATTTGCTCCGGCATTTCTCACAGATATAACCACCTATTTGAACACACTTTATTTGCGCTTACAAGGCAAGTAACAAAATGTTTCTCAACTGGTTGGGTACATTGAAGCTTTCCACAGGAAGCTGTTACTATTCAGTGCTTCCTTAAGAAAGAGCGGCGTTGCATACCGTTCATCCTGTTGCAAGCTCATGACAGATGATGTGAAGTCAGAGTTTTTATGGTTTTTGCCAAATATCTTCAATTTGAAAACAGATTTAGAGACTTCAAGAAGCTGTAGATTATTTTTCAGTCACTTAACAACCCAATTGAAGTTGATATGGAGTTGTGTGAGCTACAGTCTAACTCAATACTGATTGCCAGGGAAAGAAAATGTTGGTTTGCCAGAAGAGATTCTCCAAGCTAAGACTAGGCACAGGCTCTTGCACACTTGCAACCCGTTGTGAGCTAAGAAACTTTTGCCTTTGTCTTTTCATCTATAAAGGCTAAAAACAGAACTCTGTCGGATAATTAAAAACTGGTTATGTGTCCTTTCCTTGCTACTATCCACTTTGGTCTAGGACTATCATGACTTTTCTATTCATTTGCAGCAGTTAACTATATATCTATTTTTTCTATAAATGTACTGTAAGTTGTTTTATCCTTTGCGTATAGACCCTATTTTTAGTCTGAACTTAATTCTATATATATATATATATATATATATATATATATATATATATATATATATATATATATATATATATATATATATATATATATATATATATATATATATATATATATATATATATATATATATATATATATATAACTGTTTAGCACTGAAGTGGCCCCAGATATCAATGAAGTTGGACAAGGGTGGAAGTTCATAGTATGTGGATGTATATAGTTTAATAAAATATTTAGATATGAATTTATTCAATTAACCTAAATTTGAATGATTATTTATATGATATTATCAGTGCTTCAAAAAGTGAGCAGGTACAGGAACTCAGTGTTCTGTGGAAAAACGAAAACCTGACATAATTATGGCTGAGAAATCTCTTGACTTGTATGATAGAAGTAGACATTTATGTCTGAATGTGTCTACCAATAATATCATGGAAATACTTATCAACAAAGAAAACTCTTCGGTTACAAAGCAATATCACTAAGGGCCAGTACAAGAGTTTTTAACCAGCTACAATGCCATATTTCTAAGGGCAAAACATTTGGCTTACATTGCCATAGTTCAAGGAGCTGAACTAAAAGCTTTTGTTACCTACATTGCCCTATTTCTAAGGGCAGAACATGTTCCTTATATTGTCATAATTCCAAGAGCAGACCTAAAAGCATTTGTTAGCTAGATTGACATATTTCTAAGAGTAGAACAAAGGGTTTTCGTTGCCATAATTCCTAGAGCAGATCAATGATCTTTCATGAACTACGTTGCCACACTTCTAAGGTCAAAATCAAGAGCTTTCAATAGTTAAATATTGTCATAATTCTAAGGGAGGAACAAAGAACTTATATTGTCATACATTTAAGGACAGATCAATCAGCTTTTGTTAGCAATATTTTCATAATTTTAATCACAGAACGAATCTTTCATTAGCTACATTGTCATAATTCTATGGATAGAATTTGGCTTTTGGATATTACAAATCTCATCATTTAGAGAGTTGTTTACATATAAATATGTATGACATCTGTATTCGACTAGTGAAGTGTAATGACAAGGCATTATGTTAGTAACCGGGGGAATCATACTATATGGTGGTATAACTCCGGACAACAATAATCACTTCCCTTGTGTGTCTTAGTATAGATAATGATTAATTATACTGTTCACATCCCCAATTTTTTCTTGCAGGGATCATTGGGAACGTCTTTATATGTAAGACTCCTGTTTTCAGAACTTCGCTTACCTACACGTTCAAATGGTAATTTGTACAGCCACCTTTTTTCTCTTGCTCAGCCCACAATAACACAAAACCTTAATTTAAAAAAAAAATATGAAAACTCATATACTATGATCATTTTATGAATTGGATCATTATATTTTAGTGTGATAATTATATAAGTGGAAAAAAATGGCTTTTGAAGAAACTTGGCACATATGGTTGATTTTACAGCCCATAAACCAGAACATTCAACAAATGCACACAATCATAGATAATTGTGTAGTTGCAGACTTCCATGCTGTATAATTATAAATATTCTCCAGAAGGCACACATTAATAAGCTTAAGCAATAGGCCTAAAGACTATATACTTCTAGTGTGGTTTATTCATTTATTCGTGAAATAATCAGTCTAAGGAGAGTTGCGGAGGTAAGGACACAGGTTGTAGGTTAGGTTAGGTAGCGTTCTATGCAGTATTCCAATCTGCTGTTATACAAAGGCTCCAAATTCTGAAATAAATCCATAGAATGTGCATTTTTATATGACACTTCAATGCTGTAATATTATATTTTCAAGAATGTACACATAATTAGGCCTAAGCCGGCTAAGTCATAGCTCTAGACACCACACACTTTTACTGTGACTTAATCACATTTTTGTCATATAAATAACCAGCAATTCACAGTTTTTAAGATAAACAACATTGGACAAATATTGCTTGAGTGTCTTACCTCACAGAATTATACGCAATACAATAACTTTTTATACAAGCTTGTAAAAACCAGAATGTCACTACCTCGACAGGTCAATTCTATAAGAAATAACAGACTCTTTTATGTAAATAGTTCCCAAAGACTAAATTTAATGATAAATTTGGTAAAATCATAATTTTATAATATTTATATAAATAATTTCTCAATTAGACTTTCTGAAAAAACAGGGTCTTTAATTGTAGAAACTTTTAAGACCCGACTTCAGGGATTTTTGAGGCCATAGAGTTTTATCAAAAGTATTTCAAGGTTTGCTTTCCTGGTCCTATATTGCACCAAAACTTTATAGGACATACACAATCAGAATAGATGCTCAGCAGAACATCAACCAGGTACACCCAACCCACCACTGTGGTATCCAACCACGACATTGATCTCGCTAGTAAGCTGCTTAAACTCACAGTCCGGGGCTTTCATTGACTTGCTGCCATTTGAATGCTAGACGAACCCGTTACCACTTTTCTTAGAGCATAATATCTTAGGTTGAAGCCCTTGTATATCAGCGACCAGTTCCTCATGCAATGATAAAAAGTGTACCTAAACTATCCCCCCACCTAACCTATAAGCCGTGTCCTTGGGGGATAACGCCCCCTTGCGCCCATCCTTACAGTGCCGTATTCTAAGTTAGACATTATAATAAATGATACATATTTCATATTCTTATTGAAAACTGTCATGATGAGGAGTACCCTGATAGTGTGCAGGTATTTATATATACAGATGATGTCTGTATCGTAACCCTACGCTCTGTCTTCAAGAAGCATTACAGAATACAAATAGGCAATGACATCATACCTAATAAGGTTAAGGATTTTGGTCTTAGTCAGGGTGCTTCTCATCAAATTCTTTGACTGTTTCATGTCCAGGCTGTACTCTCTCTTGTGGAGTATGCCACCCCTGTGCTTACCTCTATCTCACCCACACACAAAGTCATTGGAAGTAGTAAAAAAACAACGCAATGAGGACCATTCTGGGAGCCACCATGTGTACCAAGCTCTCTTTGCTCAGGTCTGAGGCTCACCTCTTCCAGCTTGCAAATGGGATCAACAGCCAAAATAGTCTTATCATCATCAAAACCCTTAAAACTCGCAGGAAAGGTCCTCTTCAAAATAAACTTAGGCACATAATTCACCTGTTTGCTGATCTTAATCTGCCCTCCAACCCATTCATATGTGGGTCAAGACATTTATACAATTAAAGTTTAATTACACATCCCTCCCCTTCTCTAAAAACAGCCTTCAGAGCTGAATTTTCATCCCTTCTAAATTCTCCTGCTAATAATGTGGTTTGACAGAACTGTTCCAGCTGCTGTTGCTGTTGTATACTTTGTAGCGTACACAGCCAGTTAGAGACTCTCAAACAGCACTTGCCCCTTACAAATAGAACTTGTGGCAATCCTGAAGGCCCTGGAACACTCTGCCACTCTCTGAGGTCACACTTCTATCCACATCGACTCAATGGGCTCAAGCGCAGTCTTAAAGAACCCTAACGTTAGAGAAAACTCACTAATCACCACTAAAATCAAGTACTTAGCCCATACCTATTACCAGAATCAATGTTGTGTAATTATCATTGGGATCCCAAATCATATTTGGGTTCTGGACAATAAAGCGGCTGATAGTCTTGCCAGGGGAGCCCTTGCAGTAGACACAACAAGTTTACCCCTGTGCCCTCCCTTCAGCAGTTAAAGAAGTCAATGATCGACCATTGCCACAGTCGGCTCTTAAGACCCATCAGGCAAGCCCAATTAAATTCCTCTCGGTCAGCCACTTGGTATATCAGTGGTAATAATTCTGTTCAGCAGTGCCTTCCTAAAATCACCCTCAGGTTGATATCTGTCATAACCCACAGACTCAGACTAGGATACCCGTGCGCCTGGGAGTTGATTGGCATAGGAAATAGAAACCGCTCATACCATGACCAACCTAAAGGCCTTCTCTTAGAACATTACCTGCTTCAGTGTAACGAAACCTTCCCGCTCAGGCAGTCCCTCAACCCAAAGCCATCAGCTCACTCCAGTCCTTATAGCCAGGTACATACTGGAAAATATAAAAACGCTTTCAGTTTTTCTGTGCTCCTATCCACCACCCAGGTAACTACATTACACTGGGACATACACACCCTTTCCATCCTTATCTACACCACTAGCCCGTTTGACTCCTACGCTTCAAACTCTACATGCTGCTTGACAGCGGTACCGCTCCCATTTTATCAAATTGCTCCTTGAACCTACATCAGTCCTTCCGCCTTACTAACCCATATGCTCACATGGTTAGGTGAACGAGGTCCTTCTCCCTCTTACTCATGTTGCTGTCTTTCTCATGCAACCCAGTCCCTATGCCTTACTGGGTTCTTGTCAGTCCTATAACTCCACCTTAAGCTAGCCAGGAACTCAGCCTCCCATCTATAACTTAACACAGATAACCTCCAACTCCACACACAGTTTCTTCCCTTCACTGGGTCTTAGTACTGTCAGTCCTTTCTATTTGAACTAGAATTGCTCCATTTCTCCCTTCGGGGATTGCATTGCCGGACACCAAGCCTGGCAACTATCCTTGATCCCTTATTTGAGCCATAAATAGTTACGGCTTGTCCTAATGCCCAAAATTATACAAATGGGCCATCATATAAGAAGAATTACATGCCATTTTTCTTAACCATGGGAACCCCACTCTGCCATGTACATGAGTTCAGAAAGCAACCCATTGGGGACCACTTTCCAGAGGACTGGCTCATGGGCTTAGTCAAAACGGGTCTTATCCCCTGGTGTTATAAGAAAAACTATTGACCACTATCATATTCGGTTGAGAACCTAAGAAGCTCTTGTGCTGAGCACGAGCCAATACCTCCCTGGAGGCATGCTCTCTGAACTGGCTGATGGCTATGTCTCAATACTGGGGCTTCGACCCCATTGTTTTCTACTTCTTTTAAAGACCTTCCACTCCTCCCGCAGTCCCTTCTCACCGAGTCTTATTGCTATCCAACTTTCTACCTACTCCTCATGCAGGTGTCAATGGGCACAGAGGCTCAGTCCTCAACTGCTTCCTTGTGGCTCCTCTATGGTACCTGTTCCTTTGGCCACCACCCTCCAAGAAGGTTTAGGCTCTCAGCTCTTCCATTTTGCTGAGGAAAGAATGAAGTTGTCAGCCGTCTCTCTATTCCCTTCTTTGAAAGAAAAACCGAGAATTCCTTGCTGACACACTCTCCCCTATTATCAATGAGGAAGCATGGCAAAAGTCTGTTGTGTTTCCTCTCTGCCTTGGACATGTATCCCTTCAATTTCTCCTTTGTTTTACTTTTCTTCATTTTAGCATTTTCACTGAACTATGAATTCTCGTCCAAAAAGATGGCAAAATATTTGCTTTCACTTGCATTTGATAATGGTTCAGGAATCTAACAAACATCATTAGGTACTATTTTTTTTTTACTCACTTGCATGCATTGGGCTATTTTTGGGCTTACCTACCATGCATTTTTTGCAGTATTCAAGTTTTCCTTTCGTTTCACATACACTGGGTAAGGATAGTAAATATACAAACCTTCAGTGCCATAAATTAATTGTTGCTCTTTTTCTGGGACTTGTATGTCTTCCTTCTTCTTCACATTTTTGACACCTTTATATGTTACTAACTTAAAACTTTTTCATGAAATTTTCTTTCAGACATCAGGTTTCTATCTAGTTCTACGGTATAGTACACTTCTTGTAATTTCAACTCATATCCACCATACTGGTATATCATTTACATAAAAACTTTTTTTCTATAGGGAACTAAAAACATCTTTCCATATTTCCACTTTGCGTTACCTGTGTTGCTACTGTCCAAATGCGCAAGTCTGTCTTTATGAGGTTTCATCTGATCACTAGCACCAGAATCCATATTCCATATTAATTTGGAATCTTATTATCTCATTTATGACACGTTCAAAATTGAATTCCCTTTTTATCTGTTTTCAATTACTGCAACAATTTCCTTTATATCACTGAATGTGGAATTTAAGACATTTCGTCCGCTAAAGCTGCATTCTCATCTCTGGTCATTCTGATTGCATATACTATATATACACTCATAAACATTTCTTCAGTTTTACTTCATCTACACACTTCTTCAAGCACATCAACAATTTGAAATGTTTCCATTTTTATTGGGATATCGCTTAAAATATCCTGTGCTTCTTTTGCTTTGTTATATTCAATGATGACGTCCATATTTAAAATATTGTTTGATATAATTTTGTGCGTCGCTATTTCTTTTAAGTTCTATTTCCGTCCATTCGTCTTGATACTCGTCACATCCTGGATCTATACTTTCCTCCACCTCTTTCGAGTAAAAAAAGCTCTAGTTCTATTCTCCCAATGGAAATAATTGTGGTTGTGAAGAAATAAAATGCGTTGGGTTAGGGGACAGTTAACGGAGAAAGCAACCATTGTGCCTGCGCAGAGACATGAGGGGAGGCCGTATGGCAAAAGGATTGATAAAAGGAAGAGTACTATGCACACGATTAGAGTAAAGACAAAATTGAAAATTTACAGTGATACAGTGAAAAGTGTATGAGTGGTAAACTTGGGGAAAAGCTTAGTTATACAAGAGGAGCACAATGAGAAAGTGTCATCGGTAGACATAGTGGGGATAGTAAAGGAAAAGGGAGTGATCAGCCAGTTGGAAAGAATTGCACCATATTGCACGAGGTGGGTTGAGCTGGCGAAGGAATGGACAGGCCTTGGACTTGTAAGTTTGACTATCACACGCTATATAGGCCTTTATAAACAAGCATAATGAGAGACATCATGGCCACTGTGTTGAAGCCGATAACTGAGTAATCCAGTGAGGGTGATATTTCAGAGTTGTTGCAGAAAGCGACCCTGGTGTGTGAACTTCAGAATGTCATGGAAGTTGCTACTCTGGTACTATTGAGACTCTGATGTGTTTTCGGCAAATCTGTGCATGTTAGGTCTAACACTTTGGAGGAGTGTCTGAGAAGACTTTTGCATGTGAGATGTGATGGGGTTGCCTAAAGGCGTAAGACAAATGCTAAGTGCAGTAGCTTACCTTGAAGACAGAAAGCTTGAGAGTATACTAAAGAGAGCCAGGGCTGTGTTACTGGATGAGGGTGCTGGTATGGTGGGTAGTGTGGCGCCAATTGGTGAGGAATGCAAGGGTGCGAGTGGATCACTATTGCAAGCAGAGGTAGGTGCAGCTACAGTTTCGGTTAAGACTTGCACCAATATTGGACCGCACAACAGTTTGGAAAAGAAAGAGTCACGGGTGTTCAGTCACCTCCAGCAGCAGAGGTGGCTGGAACACCACAGCTTGTAGGAGACCTAAGATAACGGATTTGTGCTTATGTAGTACCTAGCGAGAATAATGACCATTAAGATGTTGATTAGGATTAGTTTGTGGATCTGCCGCAACTGACAATCCAATATGATATTTAATAAACAATAGTGAATGAAGTGCGACAGGTATTGGAAAATGATCAGCATGAGGGTTCTGCCACATATGCAGACATGTTGCGTCCCATACAAAAGTGTATAGACGGTGTTCGTGTGGTGGTGACGAGCGGGAAGAAGTGATTGAGTTCAATCTTGGTCAAGTATGTTGTGAACTAATAAATTGCATTGGCTTGAGAAGGCCGTTAATGGAGACAGGAACCATTGTGCCTGCGCAGAGACAAGAGTTGAGGCGGAATTGCGAAAGGATTGATAAAGGGAAGAGTGCAGTGCAAACGAGCGGGGTAAAGACAAAATAAAAAATTTACACTGATGCAGTAATAAGTGTATGAGCAGTAAACTTGGGGGAGAGCCTGGTTATACTAGAAGAGCACATTCAGTAACAGATGTCGGTAGACATAAGGTTGATACTAAAGGATAAGGAAGTGAGCAGCCAGTGGGAAAGGTTTGCACCACATGGCACGAGGTGGTTGAGCCGGCAAATGAAAGGACAGGCCTTGGACAAGTAAGTTAAACTATTAGAAAAATTTTGTGCACCTCGCTGCATCATAGTACTCTTGTATTCATCAGTGTAGTAACAATGTTGTTCTTCCAAAAATTTGCCATCTTTTACGAGACTTATTTCACTGTTGTTGGTCTGGCCCATAACCTGCTGAGGTTTCTTTTTGGGTTATATGTGAAATTTCACCTTTCATAATCACATAGTCTTTGTAATATTATTAATCTACCTTCCTGAGTTTGACCAACAAAAACACTAGATCAGTCGTTGCGTTTCAATGTTCAGCTTTATGCTGTAGACGGGCTCTTGCTTTACCAGCTCATAGTTTCTTATGACAGATATTGATTAAATTCATAAAAAAAACATAAATATAATTTCAGTTTCTTCCAATCTTTTATGCTAATGACAATATGAAATAAAAAACGGATTTTGAGCGAAGCAAAAAATCTATTTTTGGGTGAGATAGACATGTCGTCGTGATGGAAGGTTCCTTCAGTAGCTTCCTAAGGTTATATATGACTACAGTAGATATTCCCAGAGAATTAAAGAGGATTCACAGAATACTAACTTCTGGTGCGAGTACCCCAAAGGTTTCCCTCTAGGATATCGTATATCAGCAAGGGACGTATGTATATACACGCCACATGGCTATCTGCACCCGAAATAGCTTTAACGCTTCTGGGGAAAGGTGGGGAGATAACTGAGGTGCCGTTCCAAAGTTACCATCTTTCGGTATTGCTCTGGTACTCGCATGCAAACAAAGTGAACCATCTTCTTCATTCCTAAATCCAGCTTTCTACCAGTCTCCACGATACAATATAGTAGGGAGGGGCCTTGCAGGCTGAATCTAGAAAGAAGGGCGGGTCCATCAGGACGACATGGCCATCTCACCCAAAAATAGATTTTTCGCTTCGCTCAAAATCCGTTCTTTAGGCTCAGGCCATATCGTCGTGATGGAAGTGCACCAGAGAATTAATGTATCATGGATTTTCTCCTATTTCAAGTGTCTTCTACTTTGACTAATATTCCTGTGGTCTGGTGACCATAGAGACCGTGACATCTCCGTGAAATGTCACTACCAGTGGCATTACAATGACCTGGCTTCCTGCCCCCCCTTGGCAGGGAAATCCTGTTGGACAAGAGGGATATCTCGAAGCAACCTGACGGGGATAGACTCACCTGGATGAAGAGAACATGTCGGTCTCAAGGACAATTCAGAAGGTTAATATTTGTGTAAGAACAATATTATGCCATTAGGTGAGTGTATCATAGACAGTAGGCATATGAACATAATACTCATAGAAATAGGACAATAGAAACTATACCGGCTATTTATTTTCATCATAATTAGGAGCGAAATTAGATGCATATGGAAATCAAATAAATATTTTATTTGAAAGTTGCATGGAAATATGGAAAATATATATAGCAAAAATATTGTGTAAGACATAGATCTCTGGTAAAGACAGTGTTGTGGAATCTGAAAGGGAAGAATTGCCTTTAACACGTGTTCCTTGGGGAACGTAAGCCTTTAGAATTACTATACACTTCATGTCCAAGAACATGTGGCACACGTGTAAGAGTCCATGTCGCTTCACCTTAAATGAAAGAACAGTCTATTAGTAACACTAAGTGTCCCTTGAAATCACTATGTAACAAACTAGGTTTGACACAGGCACCCTTTGAGTTAGTGTCCCGAATTAACTCGCGGTTCTTCGTAGATCTAGACAGCAGGTTTCATTACACTGCCCGCTGCTACCACAAAGTATTGAAGTTCGTGCACCTGCTTCGCATAGTGTTTGAAATACACACGCGATGATTTCCAGCCCGTGAAGGATCGGAGGCTTTCGAAATCCATCACTTGGAAAAAATTCAGGGTAGAGGTGACTTTCCTGGGATCATGACCTGCTGGTGTACTGTCAGGATCCGCTCTGCGGATGAAATAGGTGATTTTGGCTTTTAGTTGTTTTAGTGACAGGTCACTACCCGAAGTTTCTGCTTTAAAGAGTTGTCCTCCACCAAAGTCTGAAGTTCTTCGTAGATAGACCTTTAGGCTTTCTACTGGGCATAGAGAGACATCTTCCTTCAGGGGGCAGATTCTCCAAGGGCCCCATCTTTTGGTGGGTAGTTCGTTTTTAGCGAGAAACGAGGGGTCGGGGAAGAGGGTAAGTTCCCCAGTGTCGGCGAACTGTATCTGTCACTCCTCTCTTGATAATGCCACTATTTCACTGACTCGGGCTCCAGAGGCGAGAGCAAAAAGGAATATCACTTTTTGAGTCAAGTCTTTCAGAGGGCAAGATTCGTTGTCCAGGCTAGAGGCAAGATGAAGCACCTTATCCAGGGAGCAGGTGATGGGTCTCAGTGCAGGTGCTGGACGGAGTATAGCACACGCCTTCGGAAGTTTGTTGAAGATTTCACTGGACAAATCTATTTGGAAGGCGTACAGTAGTGGTCTAGTCAAGGCCGATTTGCAAGTGGAAATTGTATTGGCTGCTAAGCCTTGTCCATGAAGGTGAATAAAGGACATGCCCAATTCTATGGAGATTTCTGTAGGATTTTTTGCCTAGACGAAGGATACCCACTTATTCCATGATGATTTGTTTTGCGTTCTGGTAGACTTTGGAAGTGTACCAGAAAATTAATGTATCGTGGATTTTCTCCTATTTCAAGTGCTTTCTACTTTGACTAATATTCCTGTGGTCTGGTGACCATAGAGACCATGACATATCCGTGAAATGTCACTACCAGTGGCATTACAATGACCTGGCTTCCTGCCCCCCCTGGCAGGGAAGTCTTGTTGGACAAGAGGGATATCTCGAAGCAACCTGACATGGATAGACTCACCTGGATGAAGAGAACATGTCGGTCTCAAGGACAGTTCAGAAGGTTAATATTTTTGTAAGAACAATATTATGCTATTAGGTGAGTGTATCATAGACAGTAGGTATATGAACATAATACTCATAGAAATAGGACAAGAGAAATTATAACGGCCATTTATTTTCATCATAATTAGGAGTGAAATTAGACGCATATGGAAATAAAATAAATATCTTATTTGAAAGTTGCATGAAAATATTGAAATTATTTACAGCAATAATATTGGGTAAGACATAGATCTCTGGTAAAGACAGTGTTGTGGAATCTGAAAGGGAAGAATTGCCTTTAACACGCGTTCCTTGGGGAACGTAAGTCTTTAGAATTACTATACACTTCATGTCCAAGACCATGTGGCACACGTGTAAGAGTCCGTGTCGCTATACCTTAAATGAAAGAACAGTCTATTAGTAACACTAAGTGTCCCTTGAAATCACTCTGTAACGAACTAGGGTTGACACAGGCACCCATTGAGTTAGTGTCCCGAATTAACTCGCAGTTCTTCGGAGATCTAGACAGCAGGTTTCATTACACTGCCCGCTGCTACCACGAAGTGTTGAAGTTCGTGCACCTGCTTTGCATAGTGTTTGAAAAACACACGCGATGATTTCCAGCCTGTGAAGGATCGGAGGCTTTCGAAATCCATCCCTTTGAAAAAATTCAGGGTAGAGGTGACTTTCCTGGGATCATGACCTGCGGGTGTACTGTCAGGATCCGCTCTGTGAATGAAATAGGTGATTTTCGCTCTCAGTTGTTTTAGTGACAGGTCACTACCCGAAGTTTCTCCTTTAAAGAGTTTTCCTCCACCAAAGTCTGGAGTTCTTTGAAGATAGACCTTTAGGCTCTCTACTGGGCATAGAGAGACATCTTCCTTCAGGGGGCAGATTCTCCAAGGGCCCCATCTTTTGGTGGGTAGTTCGTTTTTTAGCGAGAAACGAGGGGTCAGGGAAGAGGGTAAGTTCCCCACTATCGGCGAACTGTATCTGTCCCTCCTCTCTTGATAATGCCACTATTTCACTGACTCGGGCTCCCGAGGCGAGGGCAAAAAGAAATATCACTTTTTGAGTCAAGTCTTTCAGAGGGCAAGATTCGTTGTCCAGGCTAGAGGCAAGATGAAGCACCTTATCCAGGGAGCAGGTGATGGGTCTCGGTGCAGGTGCTGGACGGAGTCTAGCACACGCCTTCGGAAGTTTGTTGAAGATTTCACTGGACAAATCTATTTGGAAGGCGTACAGTAGTGGTCTAGTCAAGGCCGATTTGCAAGTGGAAATCGTATTGGCTGCTAAGCCTTGTCCATGAAGGTGAATAAAGAAGGACATGCCCAATTCTATGGAGATTTCCGTAGGATTTTTTGCCTTGACGAAGGATACCCACTTATTCCATGATGATTCGTATTGCCTTCTGGTAGACTTTGTTTTGTATTCCTCTAGGAAGTCTAAACTTTTCTTCGAGATCCCAAACCGTTTCTCTGCAGCTAGGGAGAGAAAATCATGAGATGAAGGTGCTGGATTTTCTTTGATGAAGCGAAGACAGTCGACTTCTGCACCTGTTGGGAGAGAACTGGGCCCGGCAGGGGGATCAGCTTGGGCTGCAGCTCCAGGACCAGGGGAAACCAATTGCTCCGAGGCCACTTGGGAGCCACTAGGGCTGCTGTCCCTTTGAAGGTTCTCAGTTTGAAGAGGACTTTCAGCAGAAGGTTGGTTGGAGGGAACAGGTAAATCTTGAACCATCTGTTCCAGTCCAGGGACATGGCGTCCACTGCTTCCGCTTTGGG
Source organism: Palaemon carinicauda (assembly GCF_036898095.1). Taxonomy (NCBI): domain Eukaryota; kingdom Metazoa; phylum Arthropoda; class Malacostraca; order Decapoda; family Palaemonidae; genus Palaemon; species Palaemon carinicauda. The sequence continues at coordinate 31,760,246 of NC_090767.1, forward strand.
GTTCTCGTAAGGAGCGTATCGAGGAAGTTGCTTGTTGTCGCTCGTCGCGAAGAGATCGATCTGAAGTTCCGGGACTTGGCGAGAGATGAAAGAGAATGATCTTGCGTCTAGAGATCATTTCGACTCTATGGAGCTTGTCCTCGATAGAGCTTCCGCCGTCACATTGCAGAATCCTTGTAGGTGAACTGTAGACAGGTGCCATTTCTTCCTGTCCACTAGGCGGAAGATGGGTAAGAGCATCTGGTTTAGGTGGGGCAATCTCGAGCCCTGACGGTTGAGACATCTGACTACTACCGAGCTGTCCAGAGTGAGATGGATGTGAATCGAAGGACAAGGGGATAATTTCTTCAGGGTGAGAAGAACCGCCATGGCCTCCAAGATGTTGATGTTAAACGTCTTGAACAGGGGAGACCATGTTCCTTGAACTTGTCGTTGGAGAAAGTGACCTCCCCAGCCTTCCAGGGAGGCATCCGTATGGATGTTGATCGATGGAGGCGGGGGTTGGAGAGGGATGGATCTTTTCAAGGTCCTTGCTTCTGACCACGGTTTCAGAAGTGAGAGAAGCCTGTTCGGTAGGGGTTTCTTGAGATCTCTTTGAGCGATGGATGCGTTTCGTCTCCAGACTCCTGAAGCATCCTTTAGCTGTGCTCATAGCACTGGGTTTGTCACTGAGGCGAACTGTAGGGAGCCAAGTACTTGTTCCTGCTGTCGTCTTGAGATCTGTTTGGATTTGAAAAGTCTTCTGACAGACACTGCTATTTCTTTCCTTTTCTTCAGACGGATGGAAAGGCGGTGTGACTGAATATTCCAATGGATTCCCAACCATTGGAACTTCTGAGCTGGAGTGAGGTGAGACTTCTTGGTTTTTATCTTGAAACCCAGATGTTCCAGGAACTGGGTCACCTTGCTGCAAGCTCTCAAACACTCTTCTGGCGAAGTCGACCAGACCAGCCAATCGTCTAGGTAGGCCATCACTTGGATGCCTTGAAGGCGTAGCTGGTGGACGATTGTGTCTGCTAGCTTAGTGAAGATTCTTGGAGCCACGTTGAGCCCGAAGGGCATGGCACTGAAGGCGTAGCTTCTTCTTTGAAGCCGGAATCCTAGGTAGGAGGAAGCGTGGTGGTTAATTGGGATGTGCCAGTAGACATCCGCCAGGTCTATTGAGTCCTTGTAGGCCTTGTGAGGCAGTAGGGCTCTTATTTGTTGAAGAGTCAGCATCTTGAATTTGTTGTTTGCAATGAACTTGTTGAGGGCGGACAAGTCGAGAATGACTCTGAGTTTGTCTGAGTCTTTCTTGCGAACACAAAACAGTCTTCCCTGGAACCTGATAGACTTTACCATCTTGATCACCTTCTTGTTCAAGAGTTCTAGGACATATTCTTCCAGGACAGGGGTTGAAGGTTGGAAGAAATGATGGAAGGTTGGAAGCGGTTGTGTCCAGCTCCAACCCAGTCCTTTCCTGATGATGCTGTGCACCCAAGGATCGAAGGTCCAGCGATCCTGGAAGTGGCGGAGTCTTCCTCCCACCGGAAGCACTTCATTGCTTCTGGTTTCCCTAGGGTTTTCCACCTCGGCCGCTAGCTCCTCTTCCCCCTCTGCCCATGGAGGGACAGCGTGAGGAGTCTCTGCCAGAGCCTCTACCTCTGGGACGAAATTTAGTGGATTATCGTTCGAAGGCAGGGGTGAAGACCGGTGACTGCAACACCACCGGTTGGGGGACCGGCTGAAAGGTCTGTTGTGGCTGTGCGACCACTTGAGGAGTAGCGGGAGCCAGAAACTGGCGTTTTTGGTGACGCTGCTGGGGCCTGGGTTTGGAGGATTTCCTCTTAGGCTGAGGGCCTTCTTCCTGAGAGGATTTCCTCTTGTGGGAAATACCCCACTTTATTTAGAAGGTTCCGGTTCTCAGAAGCTGCTTTGTCCACGATCTCTTTCACCAGAGCTGATGGGAAGAGATGCTTGCCCCAGATGTTGGAGGAGATTAGTTTCCGGGGTTCGTGTTTTACTGTTGCGTTGGCAAACACAAATTCTCTGCCGGCTTTCCGGGCCCTGATGAAGCTGTACAAGTCCTTCATCACAGTCCCTAAGTGGGACTTCGTGAGAACCATATATAGATCTGGAACCCTAACGTCCCCGGCCATGACCTCAAGCTGAATTTGATGAAACAGGGAAGCAGCTAGTCTCTCCTTGGTGTCCTGCTGCCGACGTCAGGTTCCAGTTTCCCGACTGTGAAAGTGAACTGGATGTCTTTCCAGAATCTGTCGTCGGGGGAAGGGCGAGGGAGAGAGACATACACTCCTCCAGGGTAGGGCAGGGCTTTCCTTCCTCCACCGCCTTCATGACCGCATGGAACGCCTTTTCTACGAAGGGAAAGGTCGAAGAAGAGGGAGCAAGGAAGGACGGGTGCTTCTTGCTCAATGACGGCATTTTAGAGTTGGTAAAACCGCGACTCTTCAGACACTCTGCCAGCATGGCTTGGGCTTTTGAGTGATCAAACACGATCACCTCTTTGGGTTTGGTCTCCTCCTTGGAGGCCGGTTCGGACCTGAGTCGGACGTAACAGTCCTGGTAAGCCTCAAAGTTAGGGATGAATTCCACTTCTTCCAAAAGGATGGACCCTATCTTGTCGTTGATAAAGATCTTTCCCGTCGTGATTGGCATATGCTCGGCGTACCTCCATGGATTAGACTCCGAGCAGGAGGGAAGGTCCTTAACCGAGATCTTCTTCGGTTGCTTCCATCCCATTAAGCGACTTGTGAGCCCTGCAGAATGCTTATTGAGCTTTTCGTCCATCTGTGCCACCAACACTCGAATGGCATCTTCGGTGGCAGTTAGCAGGGGTTACGAGGCGGCAGAGGTGGAGGGGACTGGCTCTTTGACCGCTATAGGGGTTGCCGGGGGATGGGGCGAAGTCGCCCTCCGAATCAAGGTATTCCAAGGGATCTTCTTCTTCCTCCGGATCCTCGCCCATGAGGGTCCTCTCGGTGTTGTCGGACACGTTCAACATCTTTTTCACCTCTTCCATCTTCTCCAACTCGTCCAGACGACACTTGCTGAGCGTGGTCTCGATGTCTGGTTCAACAGTCACTTGAACCAAGGGGATCTGATCCTGGGGAACCACAGAATCTGCTGATGCCTTAGGAAAAAGCATGGCTCTCATCTTCTCGTTGCGGAGATACGGCCTAGAGGCGTTCTTTTGGAAACCGCGCACCCACTTGCGCAGTTTCTCTCAAGCGTTGTCCCTAACCTCCGTGGACGGAGGGTTGTCAAACGCCTCATCAAGCAGGCCTTTGCAGATGGAGCAGGTCTGCGGATCCCAGTACTTAAGGTTCCCTCTCCTGGCCACACAGGGAGCGTGTGTTCGGCACGCTTTATGCCCGTAGAAGTTCGGGCGGCGAACTCCGCAGAAGGAGCTCTTACACTTCACGTACTCCTCCTGTAAAAGAAAGAGACCATGAGAACATGAAAGACATATTTTATGGCTAACATTACTCATATGAATAAGAATTACTTATATCTATATGGTTTTGTTAAGCTCAGGATAGGTGAGCTAAAAAGGAAGTAGGAAGACACATACTTGTGAGTCCCGTCCAGCCGGTTACTGGGACCTTTTCTGCAGTCAATTCCTTAGGACCTGAAGGTTCTGAAGGAGGGAGAAATATCCTATGGATGAGCCAAGCTCAGGCCTCCTTATTGAGGAAATATCTGCAGGTTAGAGACGATCTGAAATTGTTCAGAACCTATTGCCTTATTGCCTTATTGCCTTATTTTTTGTTTGGGTTCCCCCAGGTCCCTCAGTGTGAGGCACCTCGTATATCCACCAGAGAGTTGCTAATACATCTTCCGGTGTATTTTGCATCTTCCAGTCTTGGATGGTCTGGGATGCATCTTAGGTATTTATCGAGCTGATTTTTAAACGCATCTACGCTCACTCCTGATATGTTTCTTAGATGAGCTGGCAGCACATTAAATAGTCGCTGCATTATCGATGCTGGTGCGTAGTGGATTAATGTCCTGTGCGCCTTTCTCAGTTTACCTGGAATGCTTTTTGGTACTATTAATCTACCTCGGCTTGCTCTTTCTGATACTTTAAGCTCCATGATGTTTTCAGCAATTCCTTCTATTTGCTTCCATGCTTGTATTATCATGTAGCGTTCTCTTCTCCTTTCTAGACTGTATAGTTTTAAAAATTGCAGTCTTTCCCAGTAATCAAGGTCCTTAACTTCTTCTATTCTAGCAGTATAGGACCTTTGTACACTCTCTATTTGCGCAATATCCTTTTGGTAGTGTGGGTACCATATCACATTGCAGTACTCGAGTGTACTACGCACATAAGTTTTGTAAAGCATAATCATGTGTTCAGCTTTTCTTGTTTTAAAGTGTCTGAATAACATTCCCATTTTTGCTTTACATTTAGCCAACAGTGTTGCTATTTGGTCGTTGCATAACATATTCCTATTTAAAATTACACCAAGGTCTTTAATTGCTTCCTTGTTTGTGATTGTCTCATTATTAGGTCCCTTGTATGCATACACCATTCCTTCTCTGTTTCCATAATTTATTGATTCGAATTTATCGGAGTTAAATACCATCCTATTTATCTCCGCCCATTCATATATTTTGTTTAGATCTCTTTGTAGTGAGTTCCTATCTTCATCACAAGTAATTTCTCTACTTATTCTTGTGTCATCGGCGAAACTTCTCACTACGGAGTTTTCAACATCACAGTCTATGTCTGAGATCATGATAACAAATAGCAGTGCAGCTAATACCGTACCTTGGGGCACACCAGATATTACCTGGGCTTCATCTGATTTCTCGTCATTTGCAACCACTATCTGTTTTCTGTTTTGCAGGAATTCTTTTACCCATTTTCCTATCTTTCCCACAATATTATGCTTTCTCATTTTTTTCTCCAATATGTTATGGTCTACCTTGTCAAAGGCTTTTGCAAAATCTAGATAGATCACATCTGTGTCTTTTTCATTTATCATATTATTGTATATGTTTTCATAGTGAGCTATCAGTTGGGTCTGTGTACTTTTTCCAGGTACGAAACCGTGTTGACCCATATTAAACAAATTATTTTTGACCAAATGGTTCATTATTTTCTTTTTTATTACCCTCTCATACACTTTCATAATATGTGATGTTAGACTAACAGGTCTATAATTGCTTGCCTCTAGTCTTGATCCACTTTTGAAGATAGGGGTTATATAAGCTAATTTATGTTTAACATATATCTCGCTCATATCTATACTCTGTCTTAGCAGTATTGCAAGTGGCTTCGCGATAGTGTTTGCAGTTTTTTTTAACAAAATCGCTGGAACTCCATCTGGTCCGGCTGCCGATCCATTTTTAATTTCGTTTATAGCCGTGACAATATCTGCTTCATTAATATCTATATCCGTTAGATATTCAACATTTTCTTCTCTCATTTCTGTTTCATTATTCTCATTCGCAATTCTTGGCGTGAACTCACTCTTATATTTTTCTGCTAATATGTTGCATATTTCCTTTTTTTCATTCGTTAGCCGTCCTTCAATTCTTAGAGGGCCTATTTCTATTCTCCTTTTATTCATATTTTTTGCATAGGAGTAAAGTACTTTGGGGTTTCTTTTTATATTTTGAAGTGTCCTTTCTTCTAAGTCCCTTTTTTCATTTTCTTTCGACTGTATAATCTTTTGTTCTGCATTTTCTATCTTACATTTTATTTCCCTCATTTTCCACACATTTTTTTCTTTTGCAAGATTTTTCTTCCACTTTTTAATTTTCTGAAATAAGATCCTTCTGTCTCTTGGTATGCACGTCTTTTGTTTATTGTTTTTTTTCGGTACATATTTTTCAACAATTTTCTCCAGTATTTTGTACAGTATATCCGTATTTACCTGTATATTATCACTTATAAATACATTTTTCCATTCTTTATTCAGTTCTTCATTTATTTCTGACCATTTTATATTCTTACTGTAAAAGTTATAATTTCCATATCCTTCCCAAAGTTTTGTGCTTTTATTAATTCTGTGATCACTTGCTTTGGAATGAACTATCAATTCTATGACATTGTGGTCTGAAATTCCCGTGTTATACACTATTATTTCTTTAACATAATTCACCTCATTCACAAATACTAGATCTAGGACATTTTCCTTTCTTGTTGGAATGTGGTTTATTTGTTGCATATTATGTTCTAATAGCATATCTTGAAGCTTTTCAAATTGCCTCTTATCTTCTGCGCTACTATTACTATCTTTTCTATATGTATACATACAACCACTTTCTTCTATCCGTTCTTTCCAATCCACGAAAGGAAAGTTAAAATCTCCGGATAGGAGTATATTCCAGTCTTTATGGTTTCTACATATATCATCTATTTTTTCTATTATTATGTCAAACTCCTTAGTGTTTGGGGGTCTGTAAACTACAATATTCATTAGTTTTTCAAATTCAAATTCTACCGCAATCAATTCACATTCTGTGTTGCTGTATTTTTCACAGACTTTTCCTTGATTTATGTCTCTTCCATATATTGCGGTTCCCCCTTGATTCCTATTTTTTCTGTCTGATCTATAAGTTTGGAAACCCTTTATCTGGTCATCACTGCCAGTCTCTTGGGAATACCATGTTTCACTTATATTTAATATATCTATTTTTTCAATTTGGGTTAGTTCTTCTAAGATAAGAACTCTATTTTCCTTTTAGAGTTACTCGTGACTAAACCCTGTGCATTCATTATTATTATGGTTTGTGTTTCATCCCCATTATTTAATATTGGTAATAATATGGATTCTCCCATGCTTCCTTCCTGTTCTGATATGATGTTCTTTTCTTCATTTCCCGGAATTCTGCCATTAAAAAATCCAACTTTTCTATTATATTTGCTCTTTCGCCTTCATATTTATTTGTGTGTGTATACCTGCAACTGTCCCCATATCTGCACCAACCCCTGGCATTATAGATGCATTCTTTGTAGTTGGGCTCTAAAGGTGCCGGTTTGGGTTGAAAGGCCTCATATCTTGGGGCTCTTGGTTCAAAGGGCGGTATATACACAGCCTGCTTTTTTGTTTCTTTTTTTGTTTCTTTTTTGCTTTCATTTTTCTTTTCAGTTTGCTGAGTTTTCTTACTTTCATTCATGGTTGCAGGATGCATATATCGACATTTTTTGTTGTAAATGCATCCTTTTCCTTCTTTTAGGTTTTTGCATATTTTTGGATGGAGATCTCTGCATTCGTCTCCATATCCGTCTAAATACGCACATTTACCATATATTTCATAATTATGGCATATCTTTGGATGCTTGTAGTAGCATCTTTCGCCAAATCTGCAATTCCCTCTTTTCAGCATATTGCAGACTATATCCTTCTTTTCTATTTTTTCTTGTTCTTGCTCTTCCCTAAAATTATGTAGGTCCGGGTAGAGTCTCTTGGGTCTATTATTTGTTTCCATCTGGTAATTTATTTCTTCATAAGTATGTTGTTGGATGGCATCATAGGTTATATCAATGATTTCTTCTGCATCCTTACACATATCCTGTTCATTGTTCTCTTCTTCTTCTTTTTCTTCTTCTTCTTCTTCTTCTATTTCTTCTTCTTCCTCTTCTTTATCTTCAACTATTTGCAGATTTAGTCTCGACTTAATTATATTTTCTATCCAGACTAAGCATGTTGAGCAGAATACCTTTGTGTCTTTATTTTTTATTTTTTGCTGTATTTCAGCACATGTGGGATGTGTTGGGACATGACAGGCATCACATTTTCTAATCAATTGTTGAGGATTATTAATGGAATACCATATCTTACATGTATTACACCATTTTGGCATTCTTTTTCCCATTGCATCAATCAGCATATTCACCATATTGGACTTCTTATTGTTCTTTGATGGAATGTGTTGATTGATGTAGACTTTCTTTATAATAGAGAATAGGATAAACCTCCTCTATTATTTGGATAGGTCTCGGCAAGAGACTGCACTGAGAAGCACAGAGTATGCTGGAAATGTTTGTACTGTACAACCGTACAGCTCAGCCACTGTTTAGGAGGTATAGGGTACCGAATAACAGGTGGCTGTATCAGAGTGACTTCCGGCATGGGGCCGGCAGCCGGGGAAGAAGTACTTGTCCATTGAAGTCGCCAGCAGTGGTGTCGGCAACGCCGGCGGCAGCCGACGGGGTGAATCCGTCTATGGCTACACACTGGGTAGCAGAAGAAAGGAGACACAGGGAAAGGCTATCGCCGGTATGACGGCAGACCGGTTGTCGGCCTTGGTAAACCTTAGCTAATCTCACAAGATGGTGCAGGGTTACCCAGGATGCCGGCGGCTAGCTCCGGCAGGCGGGGGCGGCAGATGGACCGGCACCATGATTGGAGAGAGAAAGGAAAGGGGGGGAAGGTAAGGAGGGGCATTAACTGATGCCCGACCAACTTCCCTCCGGAAGGAGTGCACTCATGATAGGAGGGATACGCCTATCATCCGGCGGCAAGCGGCCGGCAGCCGGCCGTATGCCTGTGGTAATCCAAGGGAGGAGCAGAGAGCACTCAAAGAGGGGCGCTCCTCCGCTGGGAGCCGGCACCCGGCACCACCCCATAGATCAACTGTATAGGGGAAGTGTAGCAGAGCAACACTCCCATAGAGAGAGTTTTAGGACAGCGGACATGGGTGTGAAGGCGAGCCAACACAAAGGGATAGAGTGGCTAGTAGAGGGGGGTCGGGGTTATGTCTTTTAATGGGAGTAGAAAGGGATACGACCTTAAAGCTCCCAAGGGGAGTGGGAATCTCTTAGGTGCTAGTCTGTTCAGGAAGGAGAGAATCGCTCTCCAACCTAAGGGAAGTTAGCTCAGAGTAGGTATAGTGCTGGAGCACTGTCCTAAACTATAATAAACAGAAACCCCCAAGGCCTAACCTAAACCAGGAGAGACTTCTCCTAGATTAGGGAAGGCTGGGAAGACATATCGGTAGGCTACAGGGAGGATGGGACGTGTCCCAACCAAGTGCAGCTTAGGGGGAAGGGCAGAGCCCCTCCACCTTCAGTCTCAGTCAATATCATAAGGGAAAGACGTTCCCTGACGGTGGACTGGGATGAACGATAGATACTCTGGGGTCCGACCGAGGTCCCTCCAGAGCTATGGAAGGGAAGAGGGACGAACTTTCTAGCCTAACCTATCGGAAGGTTTTCCGGATAAGGTGCTAGAAAAAGCAGAGGTACCCAGAGGGAGGTACCCGAAGGTCACAGGGGAAATAAGCAAGCATACAAGGGCCCTAACGTTGGGTTAGGGGAATGTACATGGGTGGACCAAGCACTGTCCCTTGAATGGTCCCTAGAAGGCGAAGTACATGTGCAGCTCAAACTTGTATGTTAAAAATTTTGCCTATATCTTCATTATATTAACACTAGGAACACTTAAAATATCATGCGGAAGTAATATGAACACTTGGCTATCAAGTCTAGGGGCTAGGCTAGCGATCTAGTATGGGGGCAGCCAAACACTGGTTGCCTAAATGAATGCCAAAAATAATATAACTAATTCCTAGAAATGAAGACTAAATAACTAATGTAATCGATTAGTTATAAGATGCTATGCCTTCATTTATAATATCAGGAACGTATATTCAATCGTGTGAAGCAAACATGAACACTAGGCTATCAAGCCTAGGGGCTAGGCTAGCGATCTAGTATGGGGTCAGGAAAACACTGGATGCCTAAAAGGAATACCTACGCATAATAAAATAAATTAATTCCTAGAAATGAAGACTAAATAACTAATGTTACTGAATAGTTATAAGACCGGGGAGGCTGTTCTGGCTAACTAAATAAAGCATGCAAGGCGAACAGCGGCGTCGAAAATAGCGCCTCCGGTCAGGGCACAGCTCTGCCACAAAACGCAAGATTTAAGGATAGAAAATCGTTACTTTACGGCCAGAGCTTATTTAAACAATGCAAGGACCTGGTACTCAACTTTCCAGAAAAAGGAGAGGTTGAAGGTTGCGACATGGCTATGTATGCAAAAGATAATCCGAGATAACACTGAAACACACGTAGGTAGAAAGCTACAGCGTTTAGGAATGGAAGAAGATGGCCCACTTTGTTTACATGTGAGTACCAGAGCAATACCGAAAGATGATAACTTTGGAACGGAACCTCAGTTATCTCTCAACCTTTCCCCAGAAGCGTTAAAGCTATATGAGGTGCAGATAGCCATGTGGCATGTATATACATACGTGCCCTGCTGATATACAATATCCTAGAGGGAAACTTTTGGGGTACTTGCACCAGAAGTTAAAATTCTGTGAAATCTTTAGTTTAATTCTCTGGGAATATCTACTGTAGTCATATATACCCTTAGGAAGCTACTGAAGGAACCTTCCATCACGACGACATGGCTTGAGCCCAAAAAATTGAATTATTAAGACGTAAAATATTTTTATCTACAGTATATCTTATCTTTAAATCAATATTTTTCTGCGAAGATCATATTACTAGATTTTGATTTTAACTTTTTTTGTCCTCTAGAAATATTTTGAGCACTTCAGAATTGTAAAATGTTTCAGAAAAGCATAAATGCTATGAAGATTGGGTGCCGTTTTAGTATGTGGCCTACATTTGTTATTTTGGTTTAGTATTTGGCCTACCTGGTTTGTTAGGTTAGGTTAGGTTAGGTTAAGTAAGGTTGGGTAAGGTTAGGTTAGGTTAGGTTAGGTAAGGTTAGGTTAGGTTAGGTTAGACCACATTAAAAAAATGGATAGAATTTCGAAGGCCATATTCGAAAGGTAGGCCACATACTAAACCGGCACCGAAGAATGTTATGGCAGATATTCAATTTACAAAGCAATGGGACTTCCAGGATTACATTGCCTACTGGCTTGTACAGTTGTAATGTGTTTGCCTCGCATTCGCATGGCAGCATATCAATGCCCACCAGAGACCATAACTTTAAGCTGTTTATTTGGAGGCCACTGCATTGGTTGGTCACCATATTGGTGGATAGGGCTTGTCCGGCTGATATTCTGATGAAACTCTAACTGAAACTACACACCTCTGACATTTCATACTTATCCTACTTTAATTTTACTTTACTAACTTACGTATAAACTATGATATGGATTTAATAATCAATTCTGCTTTACCTAAATCGTATTTACCAGTAAATTCCTAATCTTATGTATCTTCATTTTCTTTTTCCTTAACTCCTGTTCCTCTATGATGGAAGAAACCCAAAGACCTGGTTGGTCAAGTCGTTCATTACTATCGTTTGCCTACTTTGGATACTATGATAAACGAACATCCAAAAACTTATAGATTTAATTCCCTAAAATTAAAGCCTTCTTCTATTTGATTGATAATATGTTTGTTATATAAGCATCTTGTATGGGATACTTATACACGGTATATTAAAGAGAGTAACCTTTAGTAAGGGATATTAGTAAGCGTAAAGTTCATTCTCGTGCTTCGGAGGTGGAGATCCTTTTTTTAACCATCCTATAATATTAAAGTAACCTCTTGTCCAACATTTTAAATCCAAAATAGAGCCCTATAGTAAGAAGGCTTTTGTAAGGAAAGCTAAATTAGGTTTATAAATTATTTAGTTACATTTGGATAATATGAGGTCTCTATACAGATGATAAAGCCTTTTCCTAGAGTTAAGTTTATGAACTTTCTCACCAAAGTTATTGTGATGGTGTAGTGCCCTGCAGTGATTATATAGTGATCCTATCCCCCTCAGCTAATTCTTTGTTGCATATTGTAGTGAGACATTTCCAGAAGAAAAATTGGTTCCCACTCAGATTTGTCGAAATAGAAATTCTCCAGAGTAGAATTATCCTATCGTATGCTTCTGTATTATTAACCATTGTAAAGAAAGTGGTATTGTTATTCTAATATTTTTTTCATATACTTTTTCGTATAACGTTAGACTTTTTGTGTATTTTTATATTCAGGCTATATCTTTTGTGTAAAATTCAAAGATTATGTAGTATCTTGTCAAAATAGAAGGGAAGTTCATGGCTAAGGTTCTGTTGTGCTATGATTACCCAAACTTATGCATGATATGGGATGTGAGTTAGTTCAACATTTACTGTCTTTTTCAGTATTTACGGTTTAATGAAGTTCTATTTATAGGTAAAAGAAAGACATTTTCAAGGGCTGTGTTGTCACTCATTCCCTACTGCATAAAACACATGTAATAATAATAATAATAATAATAATAATAATAATAATAATAATAATAATAATAATAATAATAATAATAGGGAAGTGGGGAAGATGGGGAAAGGAAGAGTGCCCCTGGATACAATCCAATTTATAGCTCAAAGGCAGGTACTCGGAATGGGAAAGATTAAGGAAATGGGGAGAAAGAGAAGTATAGGAGAAGAATAAAAGAGAGGGGCAGACCCTCTTGCGATATTAAGGAATTGGTATTATTATTTCAGTTTACTACACTCATTCCTTTCAAATGTATATAAATTAATGTAATATAAAAATATTGCAAGTTTTGTTTCTAATCATTTATGCTAGTATTAGAAAAATAAATAATTTTTCAGATTCATTAAGATGAAATTAAAATTTCATTATATTGAATTAAAAAGTTTTTCTATTTTTTAAATTCATATAAATGGATTTTTATTTAGATATGTTTTTTTTTTTTGGGCATCAAGAAATATTTGGAATACTCCAGAATTGTAGACCACTTAACAGCAATGGGACTTCAAGGATTATCCTAATTTTTTATTCACTAGCTTACCTATATACTATCTCACTGGTTCAATCTTAAATCTATATTTACCCTAATCGTTTTCACGATATAATCTCAATTATATATATTTCCTCTTCCTTAACTCCTGGTCCTCGTGATGAGATAAAGGCAAAGTCCTGGTTGGTGAAGACGTTCATTTCTATCTTTTGTCTTCTTTGGGTTACTTTGATAACCGATCATTCTGTAGAATTCAAACCTCCTTTTAATTGAGTGTTTATGTGTTGTTAATATAATCATCTTGGTATAGGACAGTTATACCCGAGATAGTGAAGAGAATAATTGAACTTACAGTATATGATTTCTATTTTTTTTTTTTTTGGCTTTGAAGGTGAAGATTCATATCATAACTTCCTTATCATACATTCCTGCTCCCATCCATCGCCTTCAGCAAAATTGTCTAGATTAACGTAAATTCCTGTTCAGTATTTCACTGGGATCGGTAAAATACTTCTTGAGAGTGAGATGACTTTACCAATGACCAGATTAATTAATCACGTGTAGAGTTTTATAAGTCTCTGGACAGATGATGAAGCTTTTTTCCTAGCCTTAAGTTTGTGAAATTTATGGTCAAAATCAAAGCCAGGGTGTATTGCCCTTCAGTGTTTATATAGTTCTCTACCCCCTCAACTGATTCTTTGTTACATTTTGTATAGAGACATTCCTGGAACAATAATTACTTCTCACTCAGATTCAATTAAAATACAAATTCCCCATAGAAAAATTATCCTATTGTATGCTTTTGTGGTCTTCTTTCTTAAAAGAATGACGAGACGTGAAGGTCAAGCATATAGCTTAAGATAATATATGAGATTGACAAGTCCTACGGGCCAACCAAGGGAAAGGCCTGTGCCAACAACAAGTGTTGGCTTTAATACTCCAACAACAATGACAATTAGACAGAATAGAAGTAATGGCCCTGATAATAATAAAAGAGGCCACATATGAAAAACTGTAGAAGTGTACACACAATAAAGGAGTTACTGAAGAAAAGATACAGGAAAAAAAAACCCTGGATGAATGATGGAATATGAAATTGAATAAAGGAAAGGAAGGAACTGAAGAGAGAAACGAAGTAATATCAATATAAATGTAAAAAAAAAATGTTTAATTAGATAGATAGGATCAAAGGAAGAGAGAAGTGCAATAATTGATAGAGATGGAAATTACTATATTTCGAAAATAGGTAACAAGAAATAAAAAATGGTTGACGATAATACTAAAAACTCTAGGAATACATTGACAGAATAAGGAGCCGACAGAAAGCCCATGGTAAGGTAATAGAACTTTATAGAGAGCAAGGAACTAAGCTAGATAATGATGAAACAAAAGAAGAACTAGTCAAATATTGGAAAACCATATATTGTAAGCAAGGTAATAAAATAGACTTAGTTTGGAATGAAGAAAAAGGGATAGAATATGAAAATGAAATAGCCCACCCGGAAGGAATCAAAAGAATAGATGGTTATATTATCCCGGACATACTCAAGGAACACTATGACCTTGTAATGGTAATAAAAGTTTAAATAAAACCAATGAAAAATCCAAATATCACAGTAGAAAAAGTATAGAATTGCCTGGGAAAACTGAAGGCGAAAAAAAAAAAAGCAGTATCAGATGGCCTTAAACCAGAGCACTATAAGGCAGTGGGAAAAAGCAACACCTGTCCTGATACCTTACAGAAGAAACGTTATCAATTATGTGGAAGAAGTCACGAACAAAGATGGTTGTAAAGAAGAGAAGGCCAATGGCAAAAGACCTAAGACCCATTGCTCTATTAAGTATTTTGTATAAAATATTCATGATGATGGTGAAAAATGAAATAGAAAATCACTTAGGAGTAGATGAGGAAGATAATGATTGACAAGCAGGATTTACAGGAGGAGGCAGGATAGAGGACAATATTTTTATATCAGATTACTGTGTAAAAGAGAGCTATAGAAACAAGAAACCCTTTATAGTAACTTCGATAGACTTTAGTAAGGAATTTAACAATGTAAAAAGGGAGGTATTAATAGAAGTTTTAAAAGAATAGAATTTGAACCAAAATCATGAGTGCAATTGCAAATATATATAAATGAGATACTACAAGCATTGACTTAGAAGAAGGTAAAAGTCAAGAAATGGAGGTTACAAGTGGAATAAGACCGGGTTGCACAGGATCAACTTCACTTATTAAACTAATTATGTATATTGTCACGAAGGAAATGGTTTCAGATATCAATTGATAAAGAGAGAATCATTATATTTTGCAGATGATGTCTTAGTGATTTCCTACTGTGACTGCAATGGTTGCTACTATTCCCAAGATAATGTGCACAGCTCCCAAGTAATAGGTTACACAGTCCAAAGCCCTCAGTCCCATTTATGAGTGGCCACTACCGCACTTCCCCCTGTTTGAGCTCAAGTGGAAAGGAAAAATCTAGAAGGGTGGCAAATCTAGGAGACCGAGAAATCAAAGGCAGATCATAGAAAAGAAAAATTCCTTCAAAACAACAAAGAGGAGCTTCCGCTATGGGGGAGACTATCGCTTCAAAGATCAATGGAATTTTATTCCTTTGACACAGCACATTTGCAAAAAGACAAGGTGGGAAATGGAGACAGGCCCTAACAGTTCAAGAGGTTCTCCCAACCCCAAACACTATTCCTGGAAGAATATGTGCAGGATCTCCCAGAGAAGGGAGTTATCCATTGCACAAAATCCATGAACTTTCAAGGACTTCTATTTTCCGTAAAATAGAAGATTTTGAACACTCTTCGAACTATTTTGGACTCTTCTAGTCCAAACAATTTCATTCAAAATGAAGAGTTCCAGATGCTAAATATCTCACATATAGAGATCCCACTACCCCAGTGGACTTACACCGTCTCCATAGATCTTACTGATGCTTATTGGCCTCTTCTGATAGGGGGCCACTTCTCCCCTACCTTGGTTTTAGACTGGCCAGAAAGGCCTATGTATTCAAAGCTATGCCCTTTGGTTTCAGCATAGCTCCAAGGATTCTCACAAAACTATTCTACACATTTGTCCAGCAACTCAAGAAAAAACGTCTTCAGATGATGGTATACCTCGACGACTGTTTGGTATGGGCTGCGACGAAGAAAAAGTGTCTTTTAGCAGCTCTGGAAGTTAGGAAGTTTCTCCAATCCCTAGGCTCCCAGATCAACCTTGAGAAGCCCAGGTTACCACTAGCCCAACAATTCCAGTGGCTAGGTATGCACTGGGATCTGAAATCACACATCCTGTCCCTGCCTCACGTCAAGAGGAAAGAAATCGCAAGTTTGGTGAGGTGTTTGCTTCAGTCAAAGGTGATCACCAGACGTCATCAGAGAAGAGTCTTATGTTCGCTACAGCTTGTAGGGGTTACTAATCCCACCCTGAAAGCAAGGCCTAAGGATGCCAACAGTCTGGAGAAGAAACGCATCAAATGCTAAAAAATATCATGGTCACAAAAACCCCGGCTTTGCTGTGCAAAGAGCTCAGGCAAGAGCTTGTCGACTCACGTCTCAATGAAGTTTCCTACAGTGTCAGTGATGATCCACACAAATGCCTCGGAACTAAATTTGAGGGGTGGGTTGTCATACCCCCAGCAATAATATACACGGTCACATTTCAGTCACATTTAATTTTTTCCATGTAAACATTCTGGAAGCAATGTCAGTGTTTCTTTCCCGGGAGAGATTGAACCCAAATAGCAATACACATATCAGTTAAGTTCCTGACAGCAAGTCTATAGTCCATTGCATCAGCAGACAGGGTTCAAGATATCCACAGATAAATCACATAATGTTGACTATTCGCTCTTTGTTGAAGTGGAGAAACTGGCATCGCTTTGCAGTTAATTTAGAAGTTGTTCGCAATGTGACGGTGGATGCCCATTAGAATTATGTTTATCATAATTAATCACACAACATGCAAACGGTGTGGCCTCCTAAATTATTTCCTCATGTAGATCCGACCTATCACTTATGCTTTCGATATAGAACTTAACTGTTCAATCAGATCACTACAGCTTGTGCTAAATTAAAACCAAATACTCCCTGCAAAACTATTTTGTGGTCTTTTGACAAAGTACTGTACTCAACCTCCTCAATAGATAACTATTCTGCTTCCTTGAGGGATCTTACTCAGAAATCAATCTTTTTTCGAGTTATGGCTTCTGGTGCTAGAGTCGGCGAGATTGTGGCACTTTGAAGGTATGATGGAGTCGGGAGAAGTTAATTCATATCCAGATCCCGCATTCCTGGCTAAAAAAGGAGCTCCCCACAAAACAATGGGGGCCTTTGAAAATCGTCCCTTTAAAGTAAGATCGTTCTCTGTGCCCTGTAGAATGCCTCAATTGTTACCTGTCAAAGAATGAAGTATTTGAAGGCAGACATTTTAAAGGGGAAGCAACATGATCTTTGACACATCTGAGGTCCAAACTCAAATATTTTATCAAAAGGGTTGACCCTGATACTATGCCATCAGATCATGATCCTAGGATAGTTATCTCTTTCTTAAACTTCATCCAGTATATGTCCTTCGAAGGCTCACAAGCCTACACTATATGGAAATCTTGAAGAATGTTGTGACAATTACAGGAAATTAAACACTTTGTTGTGGCAGCGGATAATGTGATTAAACCATCTTTTTAGTGTTGTGCATAGACTCATAAGGACTGTGTAATATGAGACCATTACAGTTTGCAAAGTGCGGGTTGAATTTTCTTTGAAATTGCATCGTTATAAACAATGTTCATACTGAAGAATATAGAGGTGACCTTTATTTTTATCATATGGAATGATGATACTATTCTTTTTTATACGATGTTACTACGGTAAACATCACTTGTTCAAAGAACAAAAAGATGTAAATATTATTACACCAATTTTGTTACAATTGTTTGCTTTCCAAAACGATAAAAAAAAATCTACGTCTTTTTGTGTTTCCTTAATTTAGAACTACTGTTTCTAAATAAAAAGTAGTGTATTCCTATTTTCTTAACCCTCATTTTACAGGATACTGCTTAGTCAATATGTGTTGTTACATGGGTACCTTCGTCACAGTGTGTGTGGGTATGTGATGATAACTGATTTATTTTATTACAGATTACAAAGACTTTCATAGTCCACTCATAGAGTTGGACTTTTGCCCAAAATTGCTATATTTGGAAGTTTAAAACAAACCATCATTAGATACATTAACCCTAGAGTAATTTTATATCATCTATAACTAGTGAGCTTGACACAAAAGATCACTTAGAGGGTTAAAACTTTATGCCAAAACAGATTTTTTGTTAATTCTCAGGTACACTTCCATTAGGACGACTGGGCTTGAGCTGAAAAAAAAAATGAATTATGACAGAAGAAAAATCTTTGCCTGGGTGATATAGTTATATCATCTAGATGGATCCACCCTTTACTTCATACCATCACGATGCTCAGTGTGAGGTAATTTTTCATACGATGGCTATTGGTGGAATTGTGAACAAGCAAAAGTGTTCACAGTAAAACACTGGTATCTTAGTTGTAACGGCTCTCCCATGTATCCAATCTTATTCCATATCCTTTGAGACAAGGTTAACTCTATTCGGGGAAAGA
>NC_090767.1:31785932-31930932 GCF_036898095.1 Palaemon carinicauda
TTTTTTTTAATTCTCAATTTTGTGGAGTACAGAATCAGTTCTGCTCCTAATAACACACAGCATCTTCACAACGTTTTAATATCAATAATAGGAATAATCCATTAAACTTATAAGTGGGAAGGTTTAGCTCGAAATGTCAAAAGGATTGTGCATATTGTGATTCAAGCATCATGAATTCTCTCTTCATGTCTGCCATATTGGAATTCAAAATGGCCGTTGTTTGAAATCTACATTTTCGATTATCTTTGGGTCTAATGCTGCTATTGACTCTACTCTGGTGCCCAAATGTATGTTTTGGGAGGAAAGGAATCCGATGTTTACAATCTGCATTGTGTATCTTTATGAATTAGCCAACATATTGGATTTCAAAATGGCCGCCACTTGAATTCTACATGTGCGATAAACTCTGGGTCGAATATTTTTACAGTACATGACAATATCCATTTTTCAAAATGACATACTTTATTACAGTACTCCACTTAATTCATGAGAGATGAATATTCATCATCATATATTTTTGACAAGACAACATTTTACTCAAAGTCTGTAAAGTAAAAATTGTTTGAGTTATTGATTAGATTCATTGTTGTTCTAGGTTTAAAGAAATACCGGTACCATGGAAGGAGTCTTTTGATGTTGTTGCACTGGGGTTGTGGCCTACGTTGTCTACAGCGGCAGTTGTAAACACTTCGCC
Organism: Palaemon carinicauda; assembly: GCF_036898095.1. NCBI lineage: Eukaryota > Metazoa > Arthropoda > Malacostraca > Decapoda > Palaemonidae > Palaemon > Palaemon carinicauda. The sequence goes on from NC_090767.1 coordinate 31,786,627, forward strand.
ACACAACTTTGGAGGGCAGACCACTTGTTCTCTGTGAAACTGTTTGCAGACACGGTTGCCCATCTGTGCTGAGAGCTGGAGCACTCTGTCATACGAGATGCTTAAGCCAAGGTGTGAAAGTCTGTCGACTAATTCTTTCTTGCGTGTATGAGCATGCAACATCATCCCTATGTATGTTGGAAGTAGGGTCTCTTGTGCAACACTGTGCCTGACACAGGTGGACGATGTGGTGCCACGAGTTCGCTTGTGTTTGACCCTGTTGAACTTCAGTATCTGGGCTGTGGTAATTGCTGCAGGGTTAGTGTCTTCCGTCTGGTCCTTGATGCTGGGTCCCTCGAGAATCATGCTGACTGGTGCAAACAGCAACGGTGGCACAGATTCTTCTTGACATCCTTCAGGGAATCCTGTGAAGGGCTTGGCTTCTCCAAACATATGGTGGCGAACAATGTGTGCACCACGTGCAAGACGGACTGCATCACTATCACTGTCCAGTTCGCAGGCTTTGTCAAGAGCAGCACCGAAATCTTTTTCAAATGCCATCAATATGTCTCTCCCCTTGGTGTGTGCTCGCACGTCAGGAAACTGAGATAGCAGTCTCTGTTTCAGTCGTGTGGAGTAGACTCTCGTATCGAGCTGCACTCCGAGCTGTTCCATTCTCGACTGATATAGGTGGACAAGATCGCCCAATCTAAATACTACTGCTGTCTCCTCATCTTGTCTTGTTTCTTCAATGTAGAGGACGAGTTCAGCAAAGGCTACTGCCGACATTGCTCTCTCTTGGTGTGAGTCCTGTGGTCCTGTTGATTGGACCGATCTCGCGCGGTTGTAAAGTCCTATCAAGCACTGCAGGTGATACTGGGCGTCCAACGCAACCATGTGTAGGGGAAGCTAAATTTTTAGGATTTATTCTTTATTGTAGGTTGACATGGATTCCACACTTAAAGGCATAAAAAGCTAAATGTCTTGAGGCTCTGAATCTTTTTAAAGTATTGTCCCATACATCATGGGGGCAGACCATAAAACTATTTTAAAATTATACAAGGACTTAATTTTTTTTTCAAAAATTAGTTATGGATGCAAAATGTATTCCTCAGCCACCCTAAGCCCATTAAAAATATTAGATTCAATACATCATGCTGGTATTAGATTGTCCACAGGAGCGTTTAGAACCTCGCCTATCCCTAGTCTAGTTGCTGATGCTGGAGAGTTGCCTTTAGACCATTACCGAATGTCTTCTATTATTCGGTATTGGTTTAGGTTGCAAAGACCCTAATTCTTTAGCCTTTCATACCGCAAGCCTTGTAAGGCACTCAACATACTTTGAGTTGCACCCAAAATCTCTTCAACCTTATGGCTTTTGGGTGAAACAGTTATTAAAAAGTCTTGATATAAGTAGAAGTAAGGTGCTCTCATTTAAGATATCATCAACCGCTCTGTGGAAATTACCAGATATATATTTTTGTAAATATTTTTGGTGTTAAAAAAAAAATTACTGTATTAGAAGCTAGGTGTCTTTTTATGGAACATGAAGAACATAGGGAATCAACTTTTATATATACCAATGGCTCCAAATCTGATGCTGGCGTTAGATTAGGAGTATTTAGTAGTTCTTATAACTGTTTAGGTGCACTTCCTTCAATGTCTTCCATATTTACTGCTGAAATATATGGCATACTAACCGCTATTGAGAAAATAGCGTTAAAAGCAGAGGGCAATTTTACCATTTATAGTGATTCAAGAAGTGTCCTTCAAGCTTTAGAAGGTTTTAATTCTAGTAACCCTTTAGTTTTAGAGATTTTAGAGTGGCTTTCAATTATTGGAATTATTGGCCTCAAAGGCATAACAGTTTGATTTTGCTGGGTTCCGGCACACGTAGGTGTGTCTGGATAAGGAAGAGGCAGTTTCACTGGCAAAGAGAGCTGCAGCTGAGTTTCTGCCAAGAAGGTATCCCATTCTTTGTAATGATTTTTTACCAGCAATTAAGAATTTTATTTATAACAGCTGGCAACAGTAACGTCCTTACAGTCTAACCGAAAATAAGATGAGAGAAATTGCGAATTAAATATAATATTTGTCGAAAAAAGTTAACCTGTTCCTTGTCTTACATTTCCTTCTATGCTAATTTCTTGTGTATATATGACAAGACTTAATTATCGCTTTATATATAATCTTAACATTATCTTCCCGTAGCTGTTCGCTCCGCAAAATTAGTTTGCGGGCACTCTATCCCATAGTAGATAGGCTGTAAAGCTTCTAATCTTATAGATACTACTGTAATTAGGCTGTAAGGACACCGATCCCTTCGTCGTCCAGAAAATCGACAAACTACTTATTTATTTAAATTCTCTCTTCGCCACACTGTGGTGTCCTATGTATATATATTCCGCTCTACCAGAGCTACATTTTGATATATGTATCGTTTCATGACATGTTTTTTTTAATCCATAATTCATATATTTGTAAGTGTAAGAAAACACATATATTTTGGCGGGCACTTCAATCTGACTTGGCGCCAATGTAATCCTACGTTTCCGTCCGCACCTTGTTATGTATTTCCGTGCGCATTCAAATAAAGTATCAGTTGATCTTGGTGACGCTTGTCTCACTGTCCTTACAACTGGTGACCCCGGAGTTGAAAGTAGCATCAGCGGTTTTGGCTTTGCCATTAACGGACTTATTACGGCCGTGCTACCTTCTACATACTCCGTTACCTTAGGCAAGAACCTGCCTTTGGTTCTCCCACACTTCAGTGAACGTAAGGCAGTAGGATGAGCTTAACCGACATATCAACCTCTCACCTCTTCGCCGACTCGTCGTCTGGCCACGATGTGGGAAGCAACACGCCCATCGCACCCAACGGCCTCGCCTCCACGCCCAAAGTCAAACTGCCGCCCTTTTCTCAACACAACACCGCTTCCTGGTTCCTGAGAGCGGACGTACTCTTCCGCGTCGCTAGACTCAGCGACTCCTGCGCCAAGGCTGACATACCTGAAGAAGTATTCGACAAGATTTCCCCATGGCTCGACGCCCAGGCCGGCCAAGTTTCATACGACGACCTGAGAACGAAACTCATCGGTATCTACTCCCTCTCCGTCTCAGCAAGGGCACAGAAAGTACTGGACCTCGCCGGCAAGCCCATGGGTGACACCTCTCCTGTCGAGGCGTGGGACGAGCTAACCGGCCTGCTCATGCTCCCCGAAACAGACAGCAACGGCCGACGACGTGAGATTAGCTTATCTCGCGAGATCTTTCTTCGACGCCTACCACAGGACGTACGGGCCCAATTGACAGACGCCGACACGCTCCCGATGAACGAACTCCTGTCGAAGGCTCAGAAGCTCCACGAGGCCTCCAAAGCATCTCGCCTCGGAGCATCATCGTCAACACCGCCTCCGTTCTCCTCCTTCAGCAGCTGCTCTTCCATAGACTCCTCGGCAATGGCCCTCGAGGACGACGAGATCAACATTCTATCAAGAAAGAAACCACCGCAACCGACGCAACCAAACCCTAGGCCTAACCCAGCATGGTGCTTCTACCACCAACAGTTCGGCAGTGACGCCAAGAAATGTAGAGCACCATGCAGTTTCCCTAGAAGACGACGCCAGAAGCATCTTACTGCCACCATCGCGGCCGCAGTTAACCATAACAAGATTGGTTTCTGTATCCTCGATACCATTTCCAACCGTAGACTCATGGTGGACACCGGCGCAATGCAGTCAACGTTCCCTCCTTCGAAGTCCGACCTAGACCGTGGTCCCGACAAAAACGCTCCCTCACTCATCGCCGCCAACAGATCTCCCATACGGTGCTATGGAATCAAGACCCTCAAGATATCTATCATGGGCCGTTCGTATTCTTGGCCCTTCGCTATCGCCGACGTCAATCGCCCCCTCCTCGGTGCGGATTTCCTAGCCCACCACGGACTCCTCGTCGATGTCGCTAACAGACGTCTCATCGACACGGGGACCTGCCAGTCTCGCGCCCTAGAACATGGCCCTGCAACAATGTCCGTATCCGCCGTAACAACGCACCCCTACGCCGACCTCCTACGAGAGTTTCCCGAGGTTTTCAAGCCCGAGCTCCGACACTCGCCAGGTTCCCCGTCCAAGCATGGCATCTACCACCACATCACAACGACAGGACCTTCCACTCACGCCAAATTCCGCCGCCTCCCGCCTCAGAAACTGAAGGATGCCAAACGCGCCTTCGAGGACATGGAACGCAGGGGTATCTGTAAGAAAGCATCGAGCCCCTGGGCATCACCCCTGCACATGGTTAAAAAGCCGGACGGGTCCTGGAGACCTTGCGGCGACTACAGGCGCCTCAACCTCATCACAACGCCCGATCACTACCCACTGCCCAACATGCAGGACCTAACGAACGCGTTGCACGGCGCAAGGTTTTTTACCAAGATGGACCTTCTCAAGTCTTACTTCCAGGTCCCCGTATTCCCGGAAGATATCCCGAAAACTGCCATTGTAACGCCGTTCGGATCCTACACCTTCGCATACTCAACCTTCGGTCTACGCAACGCCGGGGCAACCTTCCAATGACTTATGGATAGCATTCTGGGTGACCTACCTTTCTGCGTCTGCTACGTCGACGACATCCTGATATTCTCGAAAACCAAGGAGGAACACCGGGGACACGTCCGCACCGTCCTAAAGCGCCTACAGGAGAACGGCCTAGTCGTACGCTTCGACAAATGTACGTTCGGTGCGGAGGGAGTGGATTTCCTTGGTCATCGTGTATCCTCGCGCGGGGTAAAACCCATGACAACCAAAGTCGACGCCATCAGGAAGTTCCCAATACCTACGACCATTCGCCAACTTCAGGAGTTCTTGGGAATGGTCAATTACTACAGGCGCTTCATCCCCAACATCGCACAAACCCTGTCACCCCTCGACGACGTCCTGAAAGGAAAAGCAAAAAAACTCGAGTGGGGCTTGCCCCAGCAACAGGTATTCGCTCGGACGAAGGATGCCCTTGCGAATGCCACCACCCTGGCTCATTTCGACGACAACGCGCCCCTGCGACTAACGACCGACGCCAGCAACGTCGCCTGCGGGGCTGTGCTTGAGCAACTCGTCGATGGTTCTCCTCGACCGCTGGCATTCTTCAGCAAGAAATTGAAACCCGCCGAAACAAGATACAGCACCTTCGATAGGGAACTCCTCGCTGTCTACCTCGCCGTCCGCCACTTCAGGCACATCTTGGAGGGTACCCCCTTCACGATTGCAACGGATCATCAACACCTCGTCCACGCCTTCACGAAATCAACGGACGCATGGTCATCCCGACAACAACGTCATCTCGCATCAATCGCCGAATTCGGGTGCACCATACGTTACGTCCCAGGAAAGAAAAACCCAGTCGCGGACGCCCTTTCAAGGATTGAAATTGACGCGATCCACCTGGGAATCGACTACGCCAATCTCGCAACCGAACAACGCACCGACCGAGAAGCACAGGTTCACCTGACGGAGCCATCCGCGCTCAAGATAAGTGCGGTTCCCCTCGGACCAGCAGGAGTAACTATTCTTTGCGACACCAGCACGGGCCGCCCTCGTCCCTGGGTACCAGCCTCCTGCAGAAGGAAAATATTCGATATCATCCACGGACTTTCGCACCCCTCAGGACGCACCACCGCTCGCCTTCTGTCTGAAAAGTTTGTCTGGCCAGGGATAAAAAAGGACGCCCGGGAAGGGGCGAGGTCATGCATCAACTGCCAGTCAAGCAAGGTCAGCCGTCACACCGAATCGGGGATGGGCGATTTTCCCCAGCCAAAAAGACGTTTCGGACATATACATATCGACGTCGTGGGACCATTGCCCCCTTCTGGATCCGCTCGCTACCTACTTACGATCATCGATCGCTCCACGAGGTGGTTGGAGGCATCGCCGATGACCGAAGCTATGACTCAAGCATGTGCCGAAGCCCTCCTGTCAAGCTGGGTGAGCAGGTTTGGCGTTCCTGACGACATCACGACTGACAGAGGCCCCGCTTTCCTCTCAGAAATATGGCTGGCTTTGGCGAACCTGATGGGGACGACGCTCCACAGCACCACGGCATACAACCCCGCGGCAAACGGCATGGTCGAACGAACGCACCGCGCCCTCAAGGCGTCCCTGATGGCGAGCTGCACCGACGGGGACTGGAAATCACGACTTCCTTGGGTACTCCTCGGCCTTCGCACCGCCCCTCGCGCAGACGGCGAACCTTCGCCCTCCGAAAAAGTTTACGGGGAAACGCTCGCAGTTCCTGGCGAATTCTTTCCCTCATCAACCGACGACACGCAGCTGGATCACCTAAGGGATATCGCCAGGAAGTTCAGGCCGTGTCTCAAAACTTACCAGGACAGAACCAAGCACTTCAAGCCAAAAAGCCTGGATGACTGCAAGTACGTTTTCGTCCGTGTCGACGCTCATCGACAACCACTGACTAGACCTTATCGAGGTCCCTACCGGGTTGTTAAAAAGACAACGAAAGCCTTCCTTCTCGACGTCCATGGCCAAGAGGACTGGGTCTCTATAGACCGCGTGAAACCAGCGTTTCTCGAAGGAAGCGACACCGCCTCCGCTGGACCTGGCAGACCCAGAGTTCCGCCACAAAACAAGCCGCCCAACGAAGGAAAAATCATCAAACGACGTCAAGAGGAAGAGATCCTTACACCGACCGCCAGTGCGCCCCTCTGTTCAAAAACAAGAGGAACCCTCCGACGCCCGAAGAGATACGAAGATTGATCATCAGCCCTCTACGCCGCCCGATGTCTTGGGGGGGGGAGTACTTGTAAGGACACCGATCCCTTCGTCGTCCAGAAAATCGACAAACTACTTATCTATTTAAATTCTCTCTTCGCCACACTGTGGTGTCCTATGTATATATATTCCGCTCTACCAGAGCTACATTTTGATATATGTATCGTTTCATGACATGTTTTTGTTAATCCATAATTCATATATTTGTAAGTGTAAGAAAACACATATATTTTGGCGGGCACTTCAATCTGACTTGGCGCCAATGTAATCCTACGTTTCCGTCCGCACCTTGTTATGTATTTCCGTGCGCATTCAAATAAAGTATCAGTTGATCTTGGTGACGCTTGTCTCACTGTCCTTACATTAGTAAGAGTAGCTTGTATTCAATTCTCGCTTTTACCGGTAGCCAGTGTAATTTAATTAGTGCAGGGGTAACTCTTTCCCTATTGTGTAGTCCTTTTATTAACCCTGGATAGGTACGCTCCTCGGACACCCCTTTAAGGGTATACTCGGACGCGAACGACCCCGACGCCAAAAAAAATTCTTGAAAAATCAGTTTTTGCAGAAACCTCCTTTTTTCTTTTGCCAAAAAAAACTTCAATGAATGCTTAAAACAACTGTAAAGATAAATACTACTCATCTGCAGAAAAACTATTTATTATAAATATTTTAAAAAATTAAGTAGAAAAAAAAGACCTGACATAAAAATTCATAAAAAAAAAGTTTATACATATATACACAATTCCTTTTAGGAATTGATTCTTGAATGTTTAGGACACATCTTGATGTATTTTGGATGAAGTCAGACCCATGGAGGTGAAGATCTGAAATGAGAAAAAAAGGGTAACTTTTTTTGGCCAAAAAAATTTGTCCAAATTTCATGAATTTTTTTGGGTACCCAAATGAAATAGGAAGTGGCTAATTTTTTTAGGGAATAAACATATGTTATCCTAAAATAGAAATATGTAAAAAAATCTTCATTATTTTGTAAATTACATTTATATCAGGGGCCATATCTAAAGGTAATTTTTTGAGTACTTAGAAATTTCGTAAAAAAATACATATATTTAATATATAGTATGATATTTATGCAGGTAAAAATATACCAAAATATCACAAATTCTATAGGGAACAAGAATATATATAGATAGGGCAGCTTACGCTTCGGATATGTCCACAAAATGGCCGCCAACCACACTGACTCAGACTCCCTAATCTGCCACTTGAAATGTAGGAAGGGTATGTCAATTTCAAGGTGTTATTTACTAATCTAATTATTATTGGATATGCATAAAAATTGTATGGTGGGTTGCTGGATAATTGACGATTATTTTACGACTATAAAATTAAAATTCTGACCCAAAAAAATTTTTTTGAAGGGAAATAAAATCGAAAAAAAAAAAATGTAAAACAATATAATATTTTAGCTAAAAAAATTTGATGATATTCAATCAAAAAAAAAAAAAGTAAACAAAATTTTCCGACAAATAAACATCTAGAGGAATCATAACTCTGTGATAGTTCCTTAGTACGTAGTAATTTTGAAAGAATTGGGAAAAACGAAAAAATGGCAATCACCGGAAAATCGAATACATACCTATATATACGCCATATCTGGCTAAAATAAAGATAGGCATGGGTAGCCAGATCATCTAGAAACACTTTCCAACACTATAAAAATATAAGTTTTGCGACACTACTTGCCAATTCCTTACGGTAACATGACTAAGCAAAAAAATGCAAAACAAATAAAAAGGGGCACTCTCGGAAAAATGGCTAACATTCTAATATACGGCATTTCAGAAAAAAAAAATTCAGCCACGTGCTAGGCAAACCATCAAGGCACATTTTCCGACAAATAAACATCTAAATGAATAATTACTCTGTGATAGTTCCTTAGTACGTAGTAATTTTGAAAGAAATGGGAAAAAACGAAAAAATGGCAATCACAGGAAAATCGAACACATACCTATATATACGCCATATCTGGCTAAAAAAAGAAGATAGGCATGGGTAGCCAGATCATCTAGAAACACTTTCCAACACTATAAAATTATAAGTTTTGCGACACTACTTGCCAATTCCTTACGGTAACATGACTAAGCAAAAAAATGCAAAACAAATAAAAAGGGGCACTCGTGGAAAAATGGCCATTCTAATATACGGCATTTCAGAAAAAAAAAATTTCAGCCACGTGCTAGGCAAACCATCAAGGCACATTTTCCGACAAATAAACATATAAATGAAATATTACTCTGTGATAGTTCCTTAGTACGTAGTAATTTTGAAAGAAATGGGAAAAAACGAAAAAATGGCAATCACAGGAAAATCGAACACATACTTATATATACGCCATATCTGGCTAAAAAAAAAATAGGCATGGGTAGCCAGATCATCTAGAAACACTTTCCAACACTATAAAAATATAAGTTTTGCGACACTACTTGCCAATTCCTTACGGTAACATGACTAAGCAAAAAAATGCAAAACAAATAAAAAGGGGCACTCGCGGAAAAATGCCCAACATTCTAATATACGGCATCTCAGATAAAAAAAAAGACATGCACGTGTTAGCCCAACCATCAAGTCACACTTTCTAACACATAAACATGAAAAAAAAATCAATAATATACGGCAATTCCTTACTACGTAGTAAATTTTTACAAATATTGAAAAAAGCAGAAATTGGCAACCGCAGTTAAATACCCAATATACCAATAACTACGTCGTATCTGACAAAAACAAAATCACGCATGGGTAGCCAGATCATCTAGACACACTTTCCAACACTAAAAAAGCAAAAGTTTTACGACACTATTTTGCAATATCTTACAGAAAAATGACTTGGCAAAAAAATGAAAAAAAAAATGAAAAAGGGACACTCGCGGTAAAATGCCCGACATTCTAATATACAGCATCTCAGATAAAAAAAAAGACATGCACGTGTTAGCCCAACCATCAAGGCACACTTTCTAACACATAAACATGAAAAAAAAATGAATAATATACGGCAATTCCTTACTACGTAGTAATTTTTACAAATATTGAAAAAAAACAGAAATTGGTAACCGCAGTTAAATACCCAATATACCAATAACTACGTCGTATCTGACAAAAACAAAGTCATGCATGGGTAGCCAGATCATCTAGACACACTTTCCAACACTAAACAAGCAAAAGTTTTACGACCCTATTTGGCAATATCTTACGGAAAAATGACTTGGCAAAAAAATGAAAAAAAATGAAAAAGGGGCACTCGCGGTAAAATGGTCCTCGTGGTGATGAACGACATTTTAACTAAAAAAAAAATCATGCACATGGTAGCCAAACAATCCACCAAGACTTTCCACAACTGATAACCTATACAAGTTGCACCATTCTACGACAATTTCATAATACGTAATAACTTTGATAATTATGCAAACTACCTTAGAAGGGTAAACTCGGTCGCGAACGACCCCGACGCGTCTCAGAAATCGGGGAAGGAGTACAGCTACAGCAATGCACATCTGGACACTACTAGAGCGTGTAGGGGAGACACCTCCTGCAGGTCGATCACCCACAAATTCAGTCACGGGGGTGAGTCACGTGAGAAAAACCTGTTTTTTTTTGACGCTCGGGGTCGCAAACGACCCATCGTACCTATCCAGGGTTAATCTAGCTCCAGCACTTTCCATACGGACTCTTCAACTGATCCTCGATTATCTCTCTTACTAGTCTTTTTTCCTCAGAGTTTATGGTATTATGGAAGAGCATTAATTTCTTATATTCTATTCTGCAGGACATCGGCCATATTCCTGTTTCTGCAAGTATGCCCCAATATGGAGTACTCGCAGGTAGTTCATACATATTTCTTATTATCTTATATTGGAGGTTTTCCAGATCTTTCATATCTTTGTCCCTTATTACACTCCAGGTCTCCACGCTGGCAAATATTGTTGGTAATACTACTGTTTCATATATTTTCTTTCTGACTTCCAACGCCATCTTTCCTACTTTTCTCGTATCCCCATATTTTCTTATTTCTTGAGTCATATATGCGACCCTCGGGCTTTTTTTACTGATACTCAATTCTTTGTTTCCGTTCTCTGTGTACCATTCACCCAGATACTTATATTCCTTAACTAAACTTACTTTTCCGTCCTTCACTTTTGTTTCAATCTCCTCCTCTTTCTCATTCTTTCTTTTGTTAATTTTTAATACCCAATTTTTTGGAGTTGGTGTTGATAGTGAATTTCTTTAGGGTCTCCAAGCTATGACAATTACTTATGGTACTTTCGATACCTTCTTTCCTTCCTGTGGGAAACATTATATCATCTACAAATACCAGTGATTCTATTTCAATATTTCTTATCAATGTGATATTTTTTTCTGCTAGTGCTATTGACTCTGTCAGTTGCGATACTGCATAGCTTGGGTCCGTATATTGTTCCTTGTCTCACATTTCCTTCAATCTTTATATCTCCTGTTGTACCTGCTGGACAATTGATGGCTGCTCTACCTTTTTCGTTCATTTTTAAAACTATCAATGCTTCCTTCCATCCTATCATTTCCCCATTCCTTTTATGCTATCCTTTAGGTCTAGCTTATCGAAGCACTTATAAGCATCACAGAACCATACGTATGTCGACCCTCCCAAATAGGCGTTATAGTCTATTAATGCATTTAGTATGAGCAGATGATCAGGGGTAGATCTTCCTTCAATGCCTCCACACTGGAATCGACTCATTGTGGATGTTCTGGTGTTGAAAATGATACACCTGTGACCTATCACATCATTTCGTGCAAGACAAAGGGTGTGTAAGTAAGGTATCAGAATACTGTTTATCCTTCAAAGATAATACACTTATTTGGATAGGAGAAAGTACAAAACAGGGTTTAATTACTTACTGTTACATATAACAGCGGATTTGAGCCTGAAAGTTAAATTTCTATGTTATATAAAGCTCACAAAAGTATAATTCATGCGATCATTAATTTAATTATTCTTTTCAACAGTTTTTAAATTAATTTTTATTTTTTTTTATATCTGAAAATGTCTATATTTGAATTTTTTAATCTGTTTGTAGGTAGTAGGTTGGCCACGGCACCAGCCACCCATTGAGATATCACCGCTAGAGAGATATTGGGTCCTTTGACTGGCCAGACAGTACTACATTGGATCCTTTTCTCTGGTTACGGCACAATAACAACCAAACAGTTTGTATGGAAGGATTGCCTTAACAACATAATATGCTCAGTATAATCATATACTGTAGTTGTGTGCTCGAGTGAAATCAGTCGTAGCTCAGCACTCAAAGAGGAAGGACGTGTAAGCTTGCCCAAGAATTGGCTTACCTGGCACAGGGGACACCAGGTTCCCTCGCCTTGCCTAACATGAGCTCTTACAGCCTGACATTTATCTGTAATACCATCTAAAAATCCAATGACCTCCCCTGCTAGGGCTTCTGCCCACTAGATTCCAAGGAAAGGTGCATTCCATGTCACAGATACTCTTATTTAAGAGATTATGTATGGGGTCATTTCACACTCCAATTGAATATTGAGGTGGACATTAAAGCCTGCCATCATCAGATCTATTGTCGTGTGATGATTGCACTCTATTCCATGACGCACTCTTCCTGAATGTGACTGGTAGGAGAAAGGAACCGCCTTTCTACACGAGCAGAATTTTCCCAAGGAGGAATCCAGATATTCCAGATAAAGCTGCTAAATAACAACGTTTTCACATGCATGGGGATTGGTTTGGAGATGCTGTCCTCCCACCTCCAAGCAAGAAGGAGAAGACCAAGTCTACAAAAGCCTGTGTCAGTGCCAGCAATGTCCAACCATTGCAGGCTGAGCCTTCCCTGGAAGACTCACCTACTCCCATTCACAGCCCGCCACCTCCAGACCCACCTGCCTCTAGCCTAACTCTGGCTTCATCGAACCCACCAGCCTCCAGCTTGGACCGAGAAATAACCAACGCAGCTACTCCAAACCCAGCTCCTACCCAACTGACATCCAGCCCACCTTCCTGTGCCGCGGAAAACTGAGGAACTCACTGAAAGTGTCCCGCTCGACTCTGATGGGATTCACCACCGTGACTGTAGCTGCACAGTACGTCTCACCCAGCCGTTGTGTGAAGCCACTGCAACAATCCCCCAGCTATCTGCCAGTCGCTGACCCTTTGCCCAAGTTCATGGTCCAGCCCACTGAAGGAAAAAATTCCTATGCCACAGTTGCCGCCCTCGCTTCTGCCAACTCCTAATCAAATTTCTCAGCTAGACCAAACTGCAAAGGGGACCTCATTCTCACCCCCAAGAATCAGGAGAGTGTCAGTTTCCTGCTGGAAGAAAGCTCACTGGAGCTACTAGATCTGGCCAAGAAGGAGCGCAAAATCATCGTCTCCAGATACCCAACCTCCAGGCATTCATACTAGCAGCCCACCTAAACCGCAGAGAATTCCTAGAGACACCGCCATCCACCCGCCGTCACTCCAGATCCTGTCATCCGAACCACCTCCACTCCTGATGCGGCCACCGCGGCTACCACCGTTTCTGACCCCGTCATACAGAGAGCTCCAGTGCCCTCACTTCCTCCAAATCCTTCCCCGTCCCAATCCTCCCTTTCAATCACCCACCAGCTAAACACCTTGCCCTTTCAAGACCTAATCCCAATTGCCATCCACCTTTTCACCAGGGTCTCATCCCTTTGAAACGTCCCGGATCCCCTTCAGACCTCAAGTCATGTCCTCCCTTTCCCCCCAAACCAACCTCACTGCCTCACAATCCCTACAGCAGGGATAATTTCTTACACTTACAACCGCTCCTTTCCTCTACTACTAATTGTCCTTCTCTCCTCCCCCAGTCTCTCACTCACTGGGACTTGCTTCTATACCACTATTCTCTACTGCTAAAGCCTTTCCCCACAGCTCTGAATAAGGGTCGATTTTGGGTGCTCGTAGGAAGAGCTACACACCCGTGCGGAGAAGAGGCACTATTTGAGTGTCCTCATATATCTACTTTGACTCGATGCTCCGGGGGTAGAGCAGAAAACCTCTTTGAGTGTCCTTAAATAATTACTTTGACTCAACGCTCTAGGTGCAGAGCAATAAAACACTACACATCCTCTTTAACTGAAATGACTTGGGAGAAACTTCTGGGCCCAGTCTATGGCAAGAGAGTGATAATAAAATCAAGAATTAATTCAATATATTAAAGCAAAAAACATTAATTTTGATAACTAGGATTGTTTACATCTTTACCAAGAGATGATATGTTTACATATTCATTAAGGACGAAGATGTAAAGTTGTAAGCATTGTTAAAACTCACCTATTGGTCAACTTTTATACTTTCTTAAACAGAAATACAGCCTATTTCATTAACTAAAACAAATATTTTAGCAATAATTCTTTCTCTTAGGAAATATGAAATATCTTTCAATAGCATACCTTAATAATGAGGGAGTTATTTGATCCTAAAATTGAGGTTAACAACGGCAGACCACGCACAGTAAATCACTTGCTTTAGAAAGTATAAACATAACAATGGAAAATATTATAATTTGCTGTTTTTATTTACAAATACGATACAATTAAGTGAAACACCAAATTAATTAAAATTCGGTTTATTTCATAGTTGTCATTTTCCACTACAGTAAATGGATATACAGTATACAGCGATGGGTGAAATGAGCTGGGTGGCGGAAGAGGTAAATGGGGTGAGGCACGTACAGTGTAAGGGATTTGAAATCTTCGCTCCTTAAAAATCTACCATCGTACCTATCCAGGGTTAATCTAGCTCCAGCACTTTCCATACGGACTCTTCAACTGATCCTCGATTATCTCTCTTACTAGTCTTTTTTCCTCAGAGTTTATGGTATTATGGAAGAGCATTAATTTCTTATATTCTATTCTGCAGGACATCGGCCATATTCCTGTTTCTGCAAGTATGCCCCAATATGGAGTACTCGCAGGTAGTTCATACATATTTCTTATTATCTTATATTGGAGGTTTTCCAGATCTTTCATATCTTTGTCCCTTATTACACTCCAGGTCTCCACGCTGGCAAATATTGTTGGTAATACTACTGTTTCATATATTTTCTTTCTGACTTCCAACGCCATCTTTCCTACTTTTCTCGTATCCCTATATTTTCTTATTTCTTGAGTCATATATGCGACCCTCGGGCTTTTTTTACTGATACTCAATTCTTTGTTTCCGTTCTCTGTGTACCATTCACCCAGATACTTATATTCCTTAACTAAACTTACTTTTCCGTCCTTCACTTTTGTTTCAATCTCCTCCTCTTTCTCATTCTTTCTTTTGTTAATTTTTAATACCCAATTTTTTGGAGTTGGTGTTGATAGTGAATTTCTTTAGGGTCTCCAAGCTATGACAATTACTTATGGTACTTTCGATACCTTCTTTCCTTCCTGTGGGAAACATTATATCATCTACAAATACCAGTGATTCTATTTCAATATTTCTTATCAATGTGATATTTTTTTCTGCTAGTGCTATTGACTCTGTCAGTTGCGATACTGCATAGCTTGGGTCCGTATATTGTTCCTTGTCTCACATTTCCTTCAATCTTTATATCTCCTGTTGTACCTGCTGGACAATTGATGGCTGCTCTACCTTTTTCGTTCATTTTTAAAACTATCAATGCTTCCTTCCATCCTATCATTTCCCCATTCCTTTTATGCTATCCTTTAGGTCTAGCTTATCGAAGCACTTATAAGCATCACAGAACCATACGTATGTCGACCCTCCCAAATAGGCGTTATAGTCTATTAACCCTTTTACCCCCAAAGGACGTACGGGTACGTACCTCATAAGCCATCCCTTTACCCCCATGGACGTACGGGTACGTTTTCTATACTTATGCGTAGATAACAGGTCTTGGCAGGCGTTGTATTTGAAATACAACGCTTTACTGTTGTGATGTTGTTCCTTCGATGTCTTGTCATCAATGTAACATGAATAAAAAGTTTCTCTGGGCCCAACAAGGGTCAAGATGGACCTTTAAATTTTCTTTGAAGAATCAGCTGATATTTCCTGTGCAGTTATTTTAGGTTGCAGAGATATTTACACAAATATTACGAAAATAGGGCACTGTTACCAGTGCAAGAGTGTGGTTTCGTTGTTCCTTCGACATCTTATCATCAATGTAATGTGAATAAAAAGTTCTCTGAGGCCCACAGGGGTCATGAATGACCTTTAAATTTTATGTAAAGGAAACAGCTGACCTTTTATGTGCATTTGCTTTAGATTTCATAGCTATTATTATCGAATAATTACGTGAAATGGTTCCGTTGCCATGGTAACACAATGTTTTCATTGTTTTACAATGCCAGATCCCCACAGAGGTCAAGATGGACCTTTAAACTTTCTGTTATCAATCAGATTATTTTTCCTTGTATTTTTTGAGGTTTTTCATAGTCATTTATACAAATTTTACAAAAAATTGTCATCATTACTCCTGCGTGACTATTGTTTGATTGTTCCTTGGATATCGTGTCAACAATGATGAATGAAAAGTTTCCCTGGGCTCCACTGGGGTCTTGATTGACCTATAAATTTTCTTTATAGATTCAGCTCGTATTTCATATGCAGTTTGTTTAGGTTTCATAGCTATTTACACGAGTAATTACTAAAAATGATTTCGTTATCATGGTAACGATGTGTTTACGTTTGCCCCACGGCGTAAGGAAGAAGTTCCCCGGAGTGAGCGTAACCGTCTTGCGCCACGGCGTGAGGAAGAAGTTCCCCGGAATGAGCGTAACGCTCTTTAAAATCTCCGTGTCTCGGAATTTAAAGGTCCGAAAGCAGCTGATTTTAGTTGTTATGCGTTTATTTATGCCTAACATGATTATTTTTGTATATTTTTTGTTGCTATTTTGCCGAAACTTTGAGTATATTTCTCATTTCTTGTCGTCATCCTTGCTCCCGGGGAAAAATAAGACTCGCTCTGCCATTGTTGGGCAGGACAAACAAAGACTTTTAAATTTCCTCGTCTTGTGATTTAAAGGCCTCAAAGCAGCTGATTTGGGTTGCCATGCAGCTTTTATGCTTATCAGAATTATTTTTGTATGTTTTTTATTTCTATTTTGCCGAAACATTTAGTAAATTTCATATTTTTTTCGGGGAATGAAGACACAGCGCGAGGTAGGCAGGACAGCGTGGGTGAGACTCGCCGACCACCAACCCCGTAGCCGTGTGTCTCAGTTCAACTCTTGACTTTGTGGAAGGAGGGTGTGTTTCGTGCGTTATCCGTCAATTTTGCGCTTTTACAGCCTATTCTAATAAGTGATAGTGCTTTATACCTTTTTAGAATATTCCTCTTTATATGTGTGAAGGCATTTGTTGGATAAAATGCCTAATGGTCAAGAAAGATCAGTGTGAATGAAAAATTCTGTGTTTAATGGCAACTCAAGGGAAGAAATTGCGACTGTTGTCTCAACCTGGTAAACATGTAACTACGATTTGAAAGGTTGGTGTTGTGTTTATGCATGTATGTTTTCATATTATTTCAAGTATTCTATAGGAATACATATAGTATATATATATATATATATATATATATATATATATATATATATATATATATATATATATACCGTATACATATTCATTTGAAAATACGTCGATTTATTTTAGGCAGCCACTGTGTATATTTGAAACTGACTTTGCTGAGAGAGAGAGAGAGAGAGAGAGAGAGAGAGAGAGGGGGAGAGAGAGAGAGAGAGGGAGATTGTAAAAGTTTCTTTCTTTCGGTCATAACTGACCTATGCTTAGAGGAATTTTATTATTTTTTTTTTATTTTTGAAGAAAATTTATTGAACTTTCTTATGGCATGTGTGAAAATAAGGATAAAGCAATGTAAATAGTGGGTATTGTTAGATGAAGTTAGGCGATGACAAACTTTTCTTTTTTTTATCGTATACATTCCAATAAATAACAGAGAATTCTCATTACAGATACTTGAAAATTATACCATCTTATGGACAATTTATTCAGCTATAAAATTGTATCTAATAGTTTGTAGTTAGAAGAAATGAATAAGGAAAAAAAATAATAAAATGTGTAAAAGCTGTAAACCCAAATTTCTTTACCGCAAGTAACGAGATTTAGGTTTTCAGTTTTTGCTCGTTTACTACTTTTTTCCATGTTTCCTCTCGTTTAACTACAAATTCTAATATACAATTTTATAGCTGAATAAATTGTCTATAATATGGTATCATTTTGAAGTCTCCTTGAGGAGAACTTACTTTGCTGTATCGGAATGTATACGATAAAACATAAAACATTTCGTCATCGCCTAACTTCACCTAACGATAGCCACTATTTAGATGGCTTTATCATTATTTTCGCATATGTCATTAGAAAGTTCAATTAATTTACTTCAAAATAATAAAAAAAAAAAGAAAATTACTCTAAATATAGGTTACGTATGATTGATAGAACGAAACTTTTGCAATCTCCGATTTTCGTTACTTGCGCTAAGGAAATTTAGGTTTACAATTGTTGTGGGTATACTATTTTTTTTTTCATGTTTTTCTTCTTTTAACTACAAACTATTATACACCATCTTATAGCTGAATAAATTTTCTATAAGATGGTATATGTTTACGATTTCTGTGAGAAGACCCATCTGTGCTTTATCGCAATGTATACGAAAGAATATAAAAAATTTCGTCATCGCCCAACTTCATCTAACAATAGCGGCTATTTATATTATTTTCTTTATACTTTTGATAACTATATTGAAAACTTCAACCTTTTTCCAAAAAAATTAGACCAATCTGACTTCTCTAAGATGAAAATTGAGGCTGTGGGTGCGATTTGAAAAAAATAAGTCGAAAAGCCCTTCAAAACTGAAAATGCCTGGGGCTTAAAGCACGGAAGTTTCCAAGTAAGCCGGGGGTAAAAGGGTTAATGCATTTAGTATGAGCAGATGATCAGGGGTAGATCTTCCTTCAATGCCTCCACACTGGAATCGACTCATTGTGGATGTTCTGGTGTTGAAAATGATACACCTATCACATCATTTCGTGCAAGACAAAGGGTGTGTAAGTAAGGTATCAGAATACTGTTTATCCTTCAAAGATAATACACTTATTTGGATAGGAGAAAGTACAAAACAGGGTTTAATTACTTACTGTTACATATAACAGCGGATTTGAGCCTGAAAGTTAAATTTCTATGTTATATAAAGCTCACAAAAGTATAATTCATGCGATCATTAATTTAATTATTCTTTTGAACAGTTTTTAAATTAATTTTTATTTTTTTTTATATCTGAAAATGTCTATATTTGAATTTTTTAATCTGTTTGTAGGTAGTAGGTTGGCCACGGCACCAGCCACCCATTGAGATATCACCGCTAGAGAGATATTGGGTCCTTTGACTGGCCAGACAGTACTACATTGGATCCTTTTCTCTGGTTACGGCACAATAACAACCAAACAGTTTGTATGGAAGGATTGCCTTAACAACATAATATGCTCAGTATAATCATATACTGTAGTTGTGTGCTCGAGTGAAATCAGTCGTAGCTCAGCACTCGAAGAGGAAGGACGTGTAAGCTTGCCCAAGAATTGGCTTACCTGGCACAGGGGACACCAGGTTCCCTCGCCTTGCCTAACATGAGCTCTTACAGCCTGACATTTATCTGTAATACCATCTAAAAATCCAATGACCTCCCCTGCTAGGGCTTCTGCCCACTAGATTCCAAGGAAAGGTGCATTCCATGTCACAGATACTCTTATTTAAGAGATTATGTATGGGGTCATTTCACACTCCAATTGAATATTGAGGTGGACATTAAAGCCTGCCATCATCAGATCTATTGTCGTGTGATGATTGCACTCTATTCCATGACGCACTCTTCCTGAATGTGACTGGTAGGAGAAAGGAACCGCCTTTCTACACGAGCAGAATTTTCCCAAGGAGGAATCCAGATATTCCAGATAAAGCTGCTAAATAACAACGTTTTCACATGCATGGGGATTGGTTTGGAGATGCTGTCCTCCCACCTCCAAGCAAGAAGGAGAAGACCAAGTCTACAAAAGCCTGTGTCAGTGCCAGCAATGTCCAACCATTGCAGGCTGAGCCTTCCCTGGAAGACTCACCTACTCCCATTCACAGCCCGCCACCTCCAGACCCACCTGCCTCTAGCCTAACTCTGGCTTCATCGAACCCACCAGCCTCCAGCTTGGACCGAGAAATAACCAACGCAGCTACTCCAAACCCAGCTCCTACCCAACTGACATCCAGCCCACCTTCCTGTGCCGCGGAAAACTGAGGAACTCACTGAAAGTGTCCCGCTCGACTCTGATGGGATTCACCACCGTGACTGTAGCTGCACAGTACGTCTCACCCAGCCGTTGGGTGAAGCCACTGCAACAATCCCCCAGCTATCTGCCAGTCGCTGACCCTTTGCCCAAGTTCATGGTCCAGCCCACTGAAGGAAAAAATTCCTATGCCACAGTTGCCGCCCTCGCTTCTGCCAACTCCTAATCAAATTTCTCAGCTAGACCAAACTGCAAAGGGGACCTCATTCTCACCCCCAAGAATCAGGAGAGTGTCAGTTTCCTGCTGGAAGAAAGCTCACTGGAGCTTCTAGATCTGGCCAAGAAGGAGCGCAAAATCATCGTCTCCAGATACCCAACCTCCAGGCATTCATACTAGCAGCCCACCTAAACCGCAGAGAATTCCTAGAGACACCGCCATCCACCCGCCGTCACTCCAGATCCTGTCATCCGAACCACCTCCACTCCTGATGCGGCCACCGCGGCTACCACCGTTTCTGACCCCGTCATACAGAGAGCTCCAGTGCCCTCACTTCCTCCAAATCCTTCCCCGTCCCAATCCTCCCTTTCAATCACCCACCAGCTAAACACCTTGCCCTTTCAAGACCTAATCCCAATTGCCATCCACCTTTTCACCAGGGTCTCATCCCTTTGAAACGTCCCGGATCCCCTTCAGACCTCAAGTCATGTCCTCCCTTTCCCCCCAAACCAACCTCACTGCCTCACAATCCCTACAGCAGGGATAATTTCTTACACTTACAACCACTCCTTTCCTCTACTACTAATTGTCCTTCTCTCCTCCCCCAGTCTCTCACTCACTGGGACTTGCTTCTATACCACTATTCTCTACTGCTAAAGCCTTTCCCCACAGCTCTGAATAAGGGTCGATTTTGGGTGCTCGTAGGAAGAGCTACACACCCGTGCGGAGAAGAGGCACTATTTGAGTGTCCTCATATATCTACTTTGACTCGATGCTCCGGGGGTAGAGCAGAAAACCTCTTTGAGTGTCCTTAAATAATTACTTTGACTCAACGCTCTAGGTGCAGAGCAATAAAACACTACACATCCTCTTTAACTGAAATGACTTGGGAGAAACTTCTGGGCCCAGTCTATGGCAAGAGAGTGATAATAAAATCAAGAATTAATTCAATATATTAAAGCAAAAAACATTAATTTTGATAACTAGGATTGTTTACATCTTTACCAAGAGATGATATGTTTACATATTCATTAAGGACGAAGATGTAAAGTTGTAAGCATTGTTAAAACTCACCTATTGGTCAACTTTTATACTTTCTTAAACAGAAATACAGCCTATTTCATTTACTAAAACAAATATTTTAGCAATAATTCTTTCTCTTAGGAAATATGAAATATCTTTCAATAGCATACCTTAATAATGAGGGAGTTATTTGATCCTAAAATTGAGGTTAACAACGGCAGACCACGCACAGTAAATCACTTGCTTTAGAAAGTATAAACATAACAATGGAAAATATTATAATTTGCTGTTTTTATTTACAAATACGATACAATTAAGTGAAACACCAAATTAATTAAAATTCGGTTTATTTCATAGTTGTCATTTTCCACTACAGTAAATGGATATACAGTATACAGCGATGGGTGAAATGAGCTGGGTGGCGGAAGAGGTAAATGGGGTGAGGCACGTACAGTGTAAGGGATTTGAAATCTTCGCTCCTTAAAAATCTACCATCGTACCTATCCAGGGTTAATCTAGCTCCAGCACTTTCCATACGGACTCTTCAACTGATCCTCGATTATCTCTCTTACTAGTCTTTTTTCCTCAGAGTTTATGGTATTATGGAAGAGCATTAATTTCTTATATTCTATTCTGCAGGACATCGGCCATATTCCTGTTTCTGCAAGTATGCCCCAATATGGAGTACTCGCAGGTAGTTCATACATATTTCTTATTATCTTATATTGGAGGTTTTCCAGATCTTTCATATCTTTGTCCCTTATTACACTCCAGGTCTCCACGCTGGCAAATATTGTTGGTAATACTACTGTTTCATATATTTTCTTTCTGACTTCCAACGCCATCTTTCCTACTTTTCTCGTATCCCTATATTTTCTTATTTCTTGAGTCATATATGCGACCCTCGGGCTTTTTTTACTGATACTCAATTCTTTGTTTCCGTTCTCTGTGTACCATTCACCCAGATACTTATATTCCTTAACTAAACTTACTTTTCCGTCCTTCACTTTTGTTTCAATCTCCTCCTCTTTCTCATTCTTTCTTTTGTTAATTTTTAATACCCAATTTTTTGGAGTTGGTGTTGATAGTGAATTTCTTTAGGGTCTCCAAGCTATGACAATTACTTATGGTACTTTCGATACCTTCTTTCCTTCCTGTGGGAAACATTATATCATCTACAAATACCAGTGATTCTATTTCAATATTTCTTATCAATGTGATATTTTTTTCTGCTAGTGCTATTGACTCTGTCAGTTGCGATACTGCATAGCTTAGGTCCGTATATTGTTCCTTGTCTCACATTTCCTTCAATCTTTATATCTCCTGTTGTACCTGCTGGACAATTGATGGCTGCTCTACCTTTTTCGTTCATTTTTAAAACTATCAATGCTTCCTTCCATCCTATCATTTCCCCATTCCTTTTATGCTATCCTTTAGGTCTAGCTTATCGAAGCACTTATAAGCATCACAGAACCATACGTATGTCGACCCTCCCAAATAGGCGTTATAGTCTATTAATGCATTTAGTATGAGCAGATGATCAGGGGTAGATCTTCCTTCAATGCCTCCACACTGGAATCGACTCATTGTGGATGTTCTGGTGTTGAAAATGATACACCTGTGACCTATCACATCATTTCGTGCAAGACAAAGGGTGTGTAAGTAAGGTATCAGAATACTGTTTATCCTTCAAAGATAATACACTTATTTGGATAGGAGAAAGTACAAAACAGGGTTTAATTACTTACTGTTACATATAACAGCGGATTTGAGCCTGAAATTAAATTTCTATGTTATATAAAGCTCACAAAAGTATAATTCATGCGATCATTAATTTAATTATTCTTTTGAACAGTTTTTAAATTAATTTTTATTTTTTTTTATATCTGAAAATGTCTATATTTGAATTTTTTAATCTGTTTGTAGGTAGTAGGTTGGCCACGGCACCAGCCACCCATTGAGATATCACCGCTAGAGAGATATTGGGTCCTTTGACTGGCCAGACAGTACTACATTGGATCCTTTTCTCTGGTTACGGCACAATAACAACCAAACAGTTTGTATGGAAGGATTGCCTTAACAACATAATATGCTCAGTATAATCATATACTGTAGTTGTGTGCTCGAGTGAAATCAGTCGTAGCTCAGCACTCGAAGAGGAAGGACGTGTAAGCTTGCCCAAGAATTGGCTTACCTGGCACAGGGGACACCAGGTTCCCTCGCCTTGCCTAACATGAGCTCTTACAGCCTGACATTTATCTGTAATACCATCTAAAAATCCAATGACCTCCCCTGCTAGGGCTTCTTCCCACTAGATTCCAAGGAAAGGTGCATTCCATGTCACAGATACTCTTATTTGAGAGATTATGTATGGGGTCATTTCACACTCCAATTGAATATTGAGGTGGACATTAAGCCTGCCATCATCAGATCTATTGTCGTGTGATGATTGCACTCTATTCCATGACGCACTCTTCCTGAATGTGACTGGTAGGAGAAAGGAACCGCCTTTCTACACGAGCAGAATTTTCCCAAGGAGGAATCCAGATATTCCAGATAAAGCTGCTAAATAACAACGTTTTCACATGCATGGGGATTGGTTTGGAGATGCTGTCCTCCCACCTCCAAGCAAGAAGGAGAAGACCAAGTGTGCCAGCAATGTCCAACCATTGCAGGCTGAGCCTTCCCTGGAAGACTCACCTACTCCCATTCACAGCCCGCCACCTCCAGACCCACCTGCCTCTAGCCTAACTCTGGCTTCATCAAACCCACCAGCCTCCAGCTTGGACCGAGAAATAACCAACGCAGCTACTCCAAACCCAGCTCCTACCCAACTGACATCCAGCCCACCTTCCTGTGCCGCGGAAAACTGAGGAACTCACTGAAAGTGTCCCGCTCGACTCTGATGGGATTCACCACCGTGACTGTAGCTGCACAGTACGTCTCACCCAGCCGTTGGGTGAAGCCACTGCAACAATCCCCCAGCTATCTGCCAGTCGCTGACCCTTTGCCCAAGTTCATGGTCCAGCCCACTGAAGGAAAAAATTCCTATGCCACAGTTGCCGCCCTCGCTTCTGCCAACTCCTAATCAAATTTCTCAGCTAGACCAAACTGCAAAGGGGACCTCATTCTCACCCCCAAGAATCAGGAGAGTGTCAGTTTCCTGCTGGAAGAAAGCTCACTGGAGCTTCTAGATCTGGCCAAGAAGGAGCGCAAAATCATCGTCTCCAGATACCCAACCTCCAGGCATTCATACTAGCAGCCCACCTAAACCGCAGAGAATTCCTAGAGACACCGCCATCCACCCGCCGTCACTCCAGATCCTGTCATCCGAACCACCTCCACTCCTGATGCGGCCACCGCGGCTACCACCGTTTCTGACCCCGTCATACAGAGAGCTCCAGTGCCCTCACTTCCTCCAAATCCTTCCCCGTCCCAATCCTCCCTTTCAATCACCCACCAGCTAAACACCTTGCCCTTTCAAGACCTAATCCCAATTGCCATCCACCTTTTCACCAGGGTCTCATCCCTTTGAAACGTCCCGGATCCCCTTCAGACCTCAAGTCATGTCCTCCCTTTCCCCCCAAACCAACCTCACTGCCTCACAATCCCTACAGCAGGGATAATTTCTTACACTTACAACCGCTCCTTTCCTCTACTACTAATTGTCCTTCTCTCCTCCCCCAGTCTCTCACTCACTGGGACTTGCTTCTATACCACTATTCTCTACTGCTAAAGCCTTTCCCCACAGCTCTGAATAAGGGTCGATTTTGGGTGCTCGTAGGAAGAGCTACACACCCGTGCGGAGAAGAGGCACTATTTGAGTGTCCTCATATATCTACTTTGACTCGATGCTCCGGGGGTAGAGCAGAAAACCTCTTTGAGTGTCCTTAAATAATTACTTTGACTCAACGCTCTAGGTGCAGAGCAATAAAACACTACACATCCTCTTTAACTGAAATGACTTGGGAGAAACTTCTGGGCCCAGTCTATGGCAAGAGAGTGATAATAAAATCAAGAATTAATTCAATATATTAAAGCAAAAAACATTAATTTTGATAACTAGGATTGTTTACATCTTTACCAAGAGATGATATGTTTACATATTCATTAAGGACGAAGATGTAAAGTTGTAAGCATTGTTAAAACTCACCTATTGGTCAACTTTTATACTTTCTTAAACAGAAATACAGCCTATTTCATTAACTAAAACAAATATTTTAGCAATAATTCTTTCTCTTAGGAAATATGAAATATCTTTCAATAGCATACCTTAATAATGAGGGAGTTATTTTATCCTAAAATTGAGGTTAACAACGGCAGACCACGCACAGTAAATCATTTGCTTTAGAAAGTATAAACATAACAATGGAAAATATTATAATTTGCTGTTTTTATTTACAAATACGATGCAATTAAGTGAAACACCAAATTAATTAAAATTCGGTTTATTTCATAGTTGTCATTTTCCACTACAGTAAATGGATATACAGTATACAGCGATGGGTGAAATGAGCTGGGTGGCGGAAGAGGTAAATGGGGTGAGGCACGTACAGTGTAAGGGATTTGAAATCTTCACTCCTTAAAAATCTTTAATTACGAATGTGGTTTATTATTCAATAGGTATTGCAGTTATCTCTGCCGCGTGTAGGTGAAATTGCAAAGTGTGAACTCGCGTAAAAAGGGCTGACTGTGCATAATATACACATGATAACCAAATGGAAAAACTATACTGTTGGTGCAAGTGGCGTGAAAATGAAGTATAATTACAAATTCTATAGCTTTGATTTTACAGGCAACGATGGCTATAATTCCTCTTCTACTAAACCCAGTGATTCAGTGCAGACTTTAGTTTCCAGAGTCCACAAAGACAATCATATCAGCCTAGGTGTACAGGAATGAATGAATGTAAAAATACTACACTTCTATCTCATCCGTTACTATTTGGAGGAGTAATAACTACTCTCTCCTTTTCAAAGTAATCTTGCTTTTGGAAAAATTGTAACTTTTAGTCTTCTTGTTATTAGTATAGTTCGTTCGTTCGTTCAAGATTGCCATGCCTCATAGCATGACATGGGCTCTTGTCCTAGACAGCCCGTAAGAGAATAGCTATCTGGAATGAGAACTCCTAAAGGAGCAATATGGTTTATTAAAAGAAGAGGTAGAATTGGAAAGAGTCTGGAACAGGAAAAGGATGCAGGATAAGGAATAAAAGGATGTAGTATGAGGGATGAAGGAGAGGTATGATAAGACTTGGCAAGGGGTAGAAAGCAACCCGAAAAAGGGGACTCCTTTTTAGGTCCACAAAAGAAAGTTTTTAGTCAGAGAAAATAGTATTGATAGTAGCAAGTCCCAGTAAGTAAAAGAAACTGGGAGAGGAGAGAAGGAGTTTTAGTAGGAGAGAAAAGGAGTAGGTTTAAGCAAAGAAGCTTATTCCTGCTCTTGGGATGGAAAAGGGGGAGGGGGCCAAAACTGTGCTGCGCTCGGTTAGCTGGCACGAGAAAGGCCCCCTAAGGATAGGGTAAGAAGAGGGTTAACAGGGAAAGAGGGTGGGAGACAGGAAAAACAAGAGCTGTTTCCTTATGAGGAAGACAGCCTTGTAATAACTATTCTCCATTTAGGAATAGGGAATTAGGAAGGGGAGGATTGCAAGAGGGGAAGGATTATCTCTGCTCAGTGGCTGAGAACTGGAACTGTTGCAGGAGTTGCTGGAAAGTGGAGGTTGATGAGAGGGAGAGGACTTTGGTAAGGATCTGGAAGGCGATAGGTATGAGGTCTTGCAAGGTGAGAGACTCAATTGCTTGAGTCAAGGTTTGGGAAGGGGATGAGGATGAAGGTTGTTGCTGGTCCCTTTGGGGAGCAGTTGCAGGTCGGTGCTGATCCTTCTTAGAAACAGTTGCAGGTCGTTGCTGGTCCTTTTTAGGAGCAGTTATAGGTGTAGATGCAGGAGCAATTGTAGATGTAAAAGCAGGAGCAGGAGTTGGCTGAGTTGGTCTTCTCTGGCGAGGAGTTCTCTGTTCTTTAGGTGGCTGGGATGGAGCTGGTTTGTTTTGGTTTGAAGAGGATGTATTCTTCATAGCTGCTATCCTCTTGAGTCGCTCTGGGCAGCGCTTATTCCAAGCATGGTGTGGCTTGGAACAATTGGGGCACTTGGATGTGGTTTGTCGCCCTTCTTTATGGGCCTTTATGCACACTTCTGTGCTATGTCGCTGGCTGCAGATACCGCAAATAATGGGGCCTCTGCATTCTTCTTTATGATGTCCAAAGCGTTGGCATCTGTAACATCGAAGGGGCTCAGGTGTGTATTCCTCGATGGGGAAAGTACCCCAGACTCCTAAGTTCAGTTTGGAAGGAACTGAACCTATAAAGGTGGCTATTAGGCGTTGAACAGGAACGTCATCCTTGCTTGTGCAGCGAACAGCACAGTCAATATTGCTGCATGAGGTTACAATGGAGATAGGCATCGTCACAGGATACCTAGTAATGACTGCCTTCTTCCTGATAAAAGCAGGATCCAGCAGTGTTAAGGTGGAGTCTTCCTGAAGGAATCTGGCTGTCTCAATGTCCTTGGGATAGATGATAAGATCACCTTTCCTGTTAGGTCTAGCAGTGAGTTTCATGCCAGGCTTGGCAGCCATGGCAGCAACAGAGGCATAAGAGAGCTCGTGGTTTGCCTGTGCAAGTCGAAACTTAGGCAGAGGCTTCTTTGGCTGCGTAGCTGGAATGTTTTCTTGAATGGCAGTGGCTTCTTGCAGGAGTGTTTGGAGGCAATCTGTGCAGTTGCAGTCCATGGAGTGGGCCCCTTGTTCGGTCTCCATGGCGTTGGAGGACTCAGGCTCGTTGGTAGAAGGGATGACTGCAGTTGCACCTGATTGCTGAGGAGTTGTAGGGACAGACAAGGACGAGTCTGTGCTCTCAGTCCTTGGAGTCACTGATGGCGATGGTGGGGCTGAATTTGGAGCTGTTGAAGATGTAGAAGTCTTCTTTCTTTTCTTGCTTTCATTAGTGGCAGCAGCGAATTTATCATACTGGACAAGTTTGTCAGAGGCATCTTTGCAACCCTCACAGTTGCAGGAAACGTGGTGATTATAAACTTCTGGGTCTACAACATAGTTATACTCTGCCATGGTGTTAAAGATGTAAGCTCGGCGCTGCTGGTAAGCCACACAGCTATCACAGTCACAAGCTTGGCCATTAAAGTAGTCTTCACAGTGTTTGTTTTTTGAAGGATAGTAATTCCATGCCCTTTTTCCTAAATGAAAAACGGACATTGTGGTTGAATTCTACGGGAATCACAGTGAAAATTTCGGGAGGTTACGATGCACATAATCCACGAGATGTTGTCGACACAGAGTCTAAGGCTCTAAGCGAACACGATTAGTAAAGATTTTTTTTTTTTTGACGGAATATTACAATAAACTGCAGACTTTAAATCTGAAAGCAATATGCTTATGTTATATAAAGGTAATGAGACAATAAATACTTAGATTATTAATTTTATTCTTTTGTCGAATTGTTTTTAAGTAAATAAATATTTTTTTCTATAACTGGAAATGTTTTTATTTGAATTAATCGGTTGGTTTAGTAAGAGACACCACACCACTCCGCGACTTGGAACACTGCTGGTCACTGAACTATGTACAATTCTCTATTCAAAAACGGATTTTGACTTAGGAAAAATCTATTTTAGGGTGAGATGGCGGCCATGTTGTCCTGATGGAAGTTCCCTCCGGCAACTTCCTACTCTATAATATTTCTGCGATTGATATTACAAGAGAATTACCGTCAGGTATCACGGGGTTCTAACCTTCAGAGTGCAACTGCACAGATTGCCTTACGACACTCCTGCAAGAAGCCACTGCTATTGCAGAGAGAACATCCCAGTTACACAGTTATAGGAAGCCTCTGTCAAAGTTTCAGCTCTCACATATTGACAACGAACTCTCCTATGCCTCTGTTGCTGCCATGGCTGCTAAGCCAGGCATGCAACTCACTGCAAGACCCAACAGGAAAGGTAATCTCATCATCTACCCCAAGGACGTTGAGACAGCCAGATTCCTCCAGGAAGACCCAACTTTAACGCTGCTGGATCCTGCTTTTATCAGGAAGAAAGCTGTCATCACCAGGTATCCTGTGACGATGTCTATCACCATTGCAACATCGTGCAGCAACATTGACTGTGCTGTTTGCTGCACGAGCAAAGACAACGTTCCAGTTCGACGCCTCATTGCCACCTTCCCTCGGTCCAGCTCCCTCCAAACTGGACTTAGGAGTCTGGGGAACTTTCCCCATCGAAGAATATACTCCTAAGCCCCTTCTGTGTTATATATGCCAACGATTTGGCCATTACAAGAAAGAATGCAGAGGCCCCATCATCCGTAATCTAAATTAACTCCTGGTCCTCATGATTAGTCAAGTCGCCCGGTTCTAGCTTTGGTCTTCATTGGGTGACTTTGATAAACGAACATCTGATAAATTATAGATTGAATTCTCAACATTCAAACCTCCTTTCATTTAATGTTTCTGTGTTGGTAATATAATCCCCTTAGTACGGGGCAGATATACCCGAGATAGTGAAGAAAGTAATTGAATTTACAGCAAAAGACTTTTTTCTTTTGTTTTGAAGGTGAAGATTTGTATCATGATTTCCTCGTGATACATTCCTGTTCCCATCCATCGCTTTCATTAAAATTCTCTTGATTAAGGTGAATTCCTGTTCAGTATTTCACTGGGATCCCTAAAATAGTTCTTGAGGGTGAGATGACTCTAGTAAGGAAAAAATTAATTAGCCAATTTGGAGTTTTATAAGTCTCTGCCACTGTATTTATATAGCGCTCCTATCCCCTTCGATTAATTCTGTTTTTAGGGAGAAATTCCTGGAATAATAATGAGTCTACTCAGATTCAATCTAAATATAAAATCTCCTCAGTAAAATTATCTTATTGTAGGCTTTTGTAGTTTTCTTTATTTCCTGAATGACGAGACGTGAAGGTTAGGCAACTAGCTTAAGGGAATATATTATAAAAGTGCACAAATAAATGAATTACTGAATAAAAGATACAGGAAAACCCTGGATGAATGATGAAACATGGAAAGGAATAAAGGAAATGAAGGAAGTAAACAGAAAGAAAAGATTAGAACTTATAAAAGATTTTTTTATCTAACCGCAAAAAATCTAAAAAAAGCAGGTGTTATACCACTTCCTACTAAACATACAGGATCAGGGAGGGAAGGAACCTCCAACAAAGTGGATTCATTTAGCTGAAGCCCTTTTGGTGGCTGCAAAGATCATTTTACCAAAGATTTTGAAAGGCATTCAAACACCTAATTTGTGTGTTGATCATCCTTCCTATTTATATTATTCTTAAACATCCTATAGGAGATTTTACACCACTAAGAATCTGCGCTACAGGAAGATGGTTACGTGGATCCTAAGGGTCAATTTTAACAAACAGTTACATGGAGTCTCTTAAAGCTGATGGCTTCATGAAAAAGCTGAGAATCTTTTCTTCGACATAGTTAGGTGGGTTTGATGAGAACAAGCTGCAATATGCGACTTGCAAGAAAGAATATGTGGCAATAAATAGTGCGAGACCCTGAGATAGCGTTGGCGACTGGGTGGAGTGCCACTAACTGTTTGATGTTCAGGACGTTTTCAGAGCAGCTGTTCATACATGTAGTGAACAGTTGCAGTCATCAATAGTATAGTACACACACAGGAAATTCTTGCGACACCAATTGAGAATAACAAGCGGAAGAGAAATAAGATGGAATAGTGTGCCCGAGTGTATCGTCAAACAAGAGATCTCTAACTAGATTTAGTATTTTCTCAAGTAAAATTTCTTTAAAAATATATATATATAAAAAGGATGAACATATTGTGTAAAGGGTATAGTGTTAACGAAATTAAAGTCCTTCAAAGGTACCATATTATGAGCAGAAACAATTTATGGGAGTGACTAAACAACATCAGAATTTTAAGATTCACAAGGAGAGAAGTAGCTCAAAATATTATATATATTTTTTTTTATAATTAGATAGAGCTAATAGATATCAAGAGGTGTCTGGTTTCAGTTGCAGCTGAATAGATACTCACCAGAACATCAGCCGGGCCAGCGCAACAAACCACTGCGGTTTCCTACCATAGCAGTGGCCTCCCCAGTAAACAGCTTAAACTCACGGACCAGGGCTGGGATCAATCTGTCGCCATGCGAAAGTTAGGCAAACACTTTAATATTTTCTCTTTATTCTCTTGAGAAACCAAAATTTGATTATGGTACATTTTCGGCAATGGTAGTTTTAAAACTTTTTAAGATCCTAATAACTGAAAATTTGCTATACGCGGAAAATGGTAGGAATTCAATATTAATTATTGCAATAATTGCTGTAATCAGAACAAATGTAAGCAATACCAATTAAAAATAGAAAAAAAAAACATAAATATTCTAAACTATCAGAGGGAAATGGAACCGCATAATTTCTGATACACGTTGAATGTCTATAAGGTATGTAATAAGGAACAGGAATTATCCTGTACTCCTCAAAAAGAAGATAAAACGAGAGAATGATTACTTAGGAAACATAATACGTATTGAGAAAAACTAATTGCTTTGATATATTTAAATACATGAGAAAGAAACAGGAATGTAATATATTTTTTATTTTTCATTAAATTTGATTTTAAATGGTCATAGTAGCTAGCAATTTCTATATATGTTTATTTTATATTGAATATATATATATATATATATATATATATATATATATATATATATATATATATATATATATATATATATATATACAGCTATTTCAACTTGAAAGGTTGATGTGCAATCAGGGAAAATCTTCGCACTAAAAAAAATGTGGATGATCAAGAACCGAGAATTAGAAGCATCTCTCTCTCTCTCTCTCTCTCTCTCTCTCTCTCTCTCTCTCTCTCTCTCTCTCTCTCAAGAGCATGGGCCTATGCAACTTCATCCCTGTCCTTAAGGTTCAAAGGCGATTCATGAGTTGCAGAGGCAAGAGACAGTAATAATACCTTAGCTGAAGGACAACGCCCTTGAGACTGCCCATAGCCTATATGCATAACCCCCTCTCCACCCATAGTAGCACAAGGCTGAATAATCTAACAAGCAAGCATAGAAGAGTCTTACAAGCAAGAGCCCGTGCCTTGCATAAGGCAAGGCAATCTCAGCTCAGTTCCCAGACTGAGAGGATCTCTCTCTGCCAGTGCAAGTACCTGCTTACCCGGCACAGGGGACACCAGGTTACCCCTCCCAGATTACCAGGCACAGGGGATACCAGTCTCCCATCTGTGCCTGCTGGCACATTGAACTTGCTTGCTTGCTTGTTAGATTTACCAGCCTTGTGCTGGGCACGGGCTCTTGCGTTGGCCCGTAGCAAGGCACATTGGACACCAAGTTACCCCACCCAGCTTACCCGGCACAGGAGACACCAGTCTCCCGTCTGTGCCTGCCATGTCTTTCTTCTATTTAGGTGTCTGGACATGGACTCACTTATACAATGAGAACAGACACTGCAAGAAGTATTCAGAGAACTGCAGATGGCAATTCTGCAGGGATTATGAATGGCACAGAGTCAACATATTCACTCTTGTTGTTGTAAAAATCAAGAGCAAAACTGTCCAGGATGAATTTTTCTTCAATCACCAAGTCAAATGCAACTGCAGAGACTGCAAGTTTGCTTTAGAAAATGGACGCAGTCACTTTGTGAAGCATGGATCCTTTGACCTTTCAAAGATCACATGTAAACCTCGTCCAACTGCCCGAACCACCTGTTCAAAGGGCAACACTTCGAAGACCACTGCTGCATCTCCTGCTGTAACCAGAACTCCTATACAAGCCTAATCCCCTGTGCCTGTAGTAACACCAGCAACCAAAAAGAAAGCTAAAGACCCACCTGCTAGTTTCACACCTTCCTTTGCTGCCGCACCACTGACCAGTGCTCCTGCACAAAGCGCTGATACATCAGCCATGGACACCAACCCTTCTGCTGCCACTTCCAAACCATCACTGAATAACGTGCACCTCGCCGTGAAACAAATGGCTGAGACCCTGATCGAAAGACTTCGGCAGGAAGATCCAGTGACGGTTCTATTCCTTGATAAAACACCTTCCACTCCAACTCCAACTTTTGAACCAGACCCAGAGCCAAGACCCACTGTAATGAATCCAAAGCCCCTACCTAAATTCAAACTACCAGCTGTGGAAGGGGCACCCTCCTACGCAGCTGTGACTGCCATTGCTACAGCAAATCTAAGTATCAGGATCAAAGCCAGGACCCACCTTAAGGTGAACCTAATCATCACCCCAGAAGACCACAACTGTGCCATCTGCCTCCAGAGGGAGGCCTCATTGACCTACCTTGACCCAGCTAAGAAGATATGGAAGTCAGTTGCCTGTAACTTTCCCCGCCGACATGATGCTGTCTTTCATCACTGATTGCAGCAACTTCCACCATGTAGAGTGTCGTTTGGGCAGCCGCAAGCAGCCTACCAGGAGAGTCATCATTACCTTCATCGGCAAGATTCCAGACACTAGACCTTGGACTCCGGGGAAAGTTCCCCATAGCCGACATGGAAGTTGAGCCACTACGGTGTTTCAACTGCCAACGTTTCAGCCACCACAACACTGCCTGAAGAGTCCAACGGTGTGTGGAGTCTCCAGCCACCTGCACCCCACTCAAGATTGTATTGATGTACACAAGAATGCATTAGAAACCCATCCAAAGTGCCCCAACTGTTCTGGATCCCACCATGTCTGGAACTGGAAATGTCCAGAGCAGCTCAGGAGATTAGAAGTACTGCAGATCATCCCTCCTTCCACAGCAGCAACAGCCACAGCCACCAAAGCCCCAAAGGGCTCCTCGCTCCAGACCACCCTGTCGGCCACCTACCAATCCTAATCCAGTCACCGCTCCTGCTCCTGCCACAGCTTCAACCCCAGTCACCGATCTGGATCCTGGTCACGGTTTCCCCATTCCCCTTCAACCACCACGCTTATCTCGCAAGCAGAAGCCTTGGTCCTTGAAAAGCTGGTCCCCTTGATCTTCCAGCTTATAGCTAAAGTCTGCTCCTTTGTTCAGACTCCCTCCAACATTTTTCAATCCCTCCTTTCTCCCCTAGTATCCCCCCCCCCTAGAGCAAGGATAAGCAGCTGTGCTTAGAACTGCTCCTTTTCTTTTCTACTAAAGATCCTTCCCTCCTCTCCCAGTCTCTCCCATTCACTGGGACTTGCTGCTATCACTACTTTCTCTACCACTAAAACTCATTTCGGTTCCAGTGTGGGCCTGGTTCCCTTGATGATACTTATGCATCACCTCACAGTGAACTCCTATAGCTTCACCGATGTGCACAATGGCATATACCAGAAATCCCTCCCTCATTAATATTGAACAGGAAGGCGAAATTATAAGAAATTGTGCAAATGTTATGCGGGCGCTAGCAGAAGGCAGGGAGAGTACAGTAGAACATCAGGTATCAATACGGAGATGGCTCGCAACTCAAAATCTACCAAACTGATTCGCTGGCCATCCTGGCTCCAGAATCTTGCAAGCTGATTGGCTGAACCGCCGAGACACTTTACCCAGCATCTCTCCCTGCCGTGTGCCCCGCAAAGGGAGACCGCATTCATTGTTCTCTCTCGCTTCGCTTGTGCTGCTTAGTCTTGCCGCGTGGAACTTTTTGCTGTTTTCTTGTGCTTCTTTAGTGTAAAATAGTGCTTGTGACACCCTTGAAAATGGCTCCTAAACGTCCTCTACCCTCTACATGCTCTAGTGAACCCAAGAAGAAGGGAAAAATTATGACGGTGAAGGAGAAAGTGAAATTACTGGACATGCTTAAGGCATGCAGAAGCTATATGTCTGTTGCCCGCATTTACGGAGTGAAAGAATAAACGGTTCACTACATAAAAAAAGATGAAATGAAAATACGTAAAACTGCCTCAATAACGTTCTCCAAGGACACTAACCGCGTTGTGACTCCTCGTAATATGACGATTGTGCAAATGGAGAATGCGTTATCAGTGTGGATATAGGAATGTCGGGAAAAAGCCAAAACATTGTATGATAGCCTAGTTCCTGAAGGAAAATCAAACGAAGACGACGAAGGTGATGATAACGACGAAGAAGATGATCTTGCCCCACGAGAAAAAACGTGGTTTTGTTGCCAGCAAAGAGCTGGTTCGAGAAATTCAAGAGGAGGTTTGGCCTTCACAGCCTTCCTTTGTATGGGGAGGCCGCCTCGGCAGACCAAGAGGCAGTTCTTCGTTACGTTAAGGAGAAGTTCCCGAAATTAATTAAAGACGGTGGCTTTCTCACGGAGCAGGTGTTCAATATGGATGAGACTGGCCTCTTCTGGAAGAGTATGCCATACCGGACGTTCCTTTACAAGGACAAAGTAAAGGAGCCAGGGTTCAAGGCCCACAAAGATTGGTTATTCTCCTCATGTGCAGGAATGCCGCGGGCTTCATGCTCAAATCCGCCTTAAATTACAAGTCCATGAATCCTTGGGTTTTGAAAAACAAAATCAAAGCCTTGCTGCCCGTCTACTGGATGAGCAATAAAAAGGCATGGATGACCAAAGCCCTCACACTCAACTGCTTCGTGAACTGCTTTATCCCACAGGTGAAGCTGTACCTTCGCGGAGAATGGGCTGCCCTTTAAGGTCCTCCTCTTGATGGACTGTGGAGGAGGACATGCAACGGATCTGCATTATGACGGGGTCAAAGTGGAGTTCCTGCCCCCCAACACCACTTCCCTCATACAACCAATGGATCAGGGGGTCATTCGGGCCTTCAAGGATCTCTACACGAGGTCCACGATGGAGGGCCTCATCTCCTCCATCAACGAAGGTGACGAGGACTTCAGCCTCAAGAGATATTGGCGGGAATATAACATTGTAATGTGCCTGGCCAACATTCAGAAAGCTCTTAATGAGATGAAACAGCAAACATTGAATGTAAGTTGGAGAAAATTGTGGCCAAACATTGTTCTTGACTATGAGGGATTTACGGCAGAAGAAGTTCACCACTCTGCCGTAGATAAGGCTGTGAGGCTGGCGTGGTTAGTTGCCAAAAAAGGTTCCTCTGACATGACGATAGATGACGTCAACTCACAGATCGAGTGCCACTCGGAGCCCCTAACCAATGAGGACTTTGTCGAAATGACAAGATCAGCAAGTGAGGAAGAAGAAGAGGCAGCCGACTACGAAGCTGAAGAACGTGGCCTTACCTTGCACAACCTGCAAGAGCTTTGCAACATGGCAGGGGGTCTGCAACAAAGGGCGCAAGAAATTAACGATAATATGGTCAGACCCATCGAATTTAGTATTCGTATTAACCGAGCCACTACGCCGCCTCTTGCAGTTTCTGCTGAAGGGCCAACACCAATCGTATTGCGATGACTGTTTAGTATCTTCAACAGTGAGGCATTTCTTGACCGAATGCCCCAATTATAATAACTTAAGAAATAGATACCTGTTTGAGGCTCGTGGTAAGGATGGCAGGTTCAACCTTGCCAAGATTCTTGGACATGATGTGTCCTATGTGAGCAGCATTTTTAGATTTATTCCAGAAGCAGGTCTTCTGAAAACTATTTAACTTCTATAATGACATTCAACTTATATGGTTTTAATTGAATATTCTTCTATTTTTTATATAGAATTAATGTTATCGGCATCAATGACCTTAGATGTCAGGATGCCCTGAAAACTTTAAATTAATGAATTAATCAATTGCAAACAGACTTAATCAAATTTACATATTTAAGAGGAATTCCATAACAATGCAGGACTCTCCACAGAATTGGACTGTGCACACTATCAAATGCTTTTTCATAGTTCACAAAGGCCATCAAAAGAGGATTGCTATATTTTACATATTGCTGTAGATGTCTCAAAATGAAAATTTGGTCAGTACAACTTTTATACCTTTTCTAATTCCTGCTTGTTCATCTCCCAGCTTTTCATCATTAGTTCTCCCCAGTTTCTTTAAAATAAGCACACTATATATTTTCATAATAACTGACTTAAGTGTGATGCCTCTGTAATTATTGCAATCAGTCAGATCTACCTTTTTAGCTATTTTTACCAACACTCCTTACTCCCATTCATCAGGTTTTGCCTCTTCATGCCACATTCTACAAAATAATCTTGTAAGTAGCCTGGGAGTCACTTCATTTTGGTCAATATCATCTCGGCAGTTCTTCCATTCCATTGTATCCAGGGGCTTTCCATCTCTTTAGGTTTTTGATGATAGCTTTGACTTCAAACACACCTAATTCATTCATGGGAACATCAAGGTCTTCATCAGCTTCCAGTATATCAATCAAAATAATCCCTTTCTATCTCCTATTCATAACCTCACTAAAGTGTTCCATCCAACGTTGTCTTTCTTCATCTTCTGTTGCTATAACAGAGCTGTCTCTCTTTTTGATGGATATAAGCTTCTTCTTCTTTGCCCCAGTCGAGATTTCATTAATAATTCTATGAGCAATTCTTACACCATACAGCCACTTCTTGAATTCATAGCTTTGTCAGCCTGATTTGCTTTACTGTCTAAATATTCTCTCCAGTCATTCCTGGCTTTTCTTTTCACCTCACCATCAATACTGGGATACTTAGCATGATATATATATATATATATATATATATATATATATATATATATATATATATCTATATCTATATCTATATCTATATCTATATCTATATCTATATCTATATCTATATCTATATCTATATATATATATATATATATATATATATATATGAATAGACAACATCTTAGCGGCATTCAGAAAACGAAGACAACTTCTCCTCGGACAGATCCTCATGCAGATATTTTTTCAGGAAAACAGTAGGAATACATTTGCTTTTCTCCATTTGTTTTTAGGTGTCCACGCGTGTTTCGGATCTCTTCGTTGCCTTTCTTCAGGACTACTGTAGGCTTATTCTTATTCTTAAGATTGAAACGTTGTGAAGATGCAGTGAAGTGTTAATAGGAGTAGAACTGTACTCCATAAAAATGAGAAAATTGTGTTCCTTCTGAATTTGGACTTGCTCGCAAACGTAACCGAGGAAAGTTTAGTACTAGAGTACTCAGAATGACATTTACAACTAACAGAGAAGGAAACAAGAATGTGATGTATTCTGAGTTTTTTCATTAATATAATTTCGAAAGCATCATATATGTAGTATTTCATATATATTTTTTTATTTATATATATCAAAATTAATGTTTCTGGCTTCAGACTACTTCTTCTCTCAATAATAGTAGATTAAGGTACTCGCGGTCATTCTTTTTCCATCGTATAGATATGAAAATCTGCAATGATCCTTCTCTTTATCCTTTCAAATGACACGACTTTGTATTTGAAGGGAAAAGTTGATGGAACTGGAGATATTCATCAGTAGTTATAATCATAAAATAAAAATAATAATAATTTCATATCAAAACTGGTCTTAGTCTCTCTCCAATTGATTGTGGATTTCAATCTACCATTATCGAGAGAAGAAATGATAAACGATTAAAATAAGATATTTTAATAACAGTAACACCATTAAAGTAGATATTTCATATATAAAATATAAAACAAAAGAGTCAGAGAAATATGATAGTATGTTGTACCCGAGAGTGAACCTTCAAGATAGATTGTGTTGCGACCCATTTCAGAATCTGCACCGTGTTGGAATATTCTCACTTGGCGCTGCGCAATGTGAAGATTCCCAGATCGCGCGACCAAGTTGGAATCGCATTTAGGTTACTGTTTAGTGAAACAGATTCACGTAAATAGGCCGACTGACTCTTTAACCTTATATGGCAATAGGTGTGTTAACAGTATTAGGTTCTATATGTGATCTCCTCGTCGTCTATGCAGTGATCAGGCCATTATATAAAGTCAGGTCATTATGTGTGTGTTTCATTTGTTTCCAAGGCGTCTTAGTTATTGTGGTATGGAATTGACACCCCTATCTGTCACTGTGTTTAGGCCACTTAAAATTGTTGAATGTCAGCCTCTAATTCACAAACAATGGGGAGTGTGGTGAAAAATATGATGGATAAAGAGTGGACTGTATACTTAATGTTGTTACTGACTCAAAGCCGCCACAAATGTCTTCTCGTAACAACTATCACTATCCCCTTTACGGCTTCTCAGGAATAACGAGAGATTTCTCTCTCCAATAAACTTAATTATTAGTGTAACCGATATTCAAAAGCACCACAGTCATATAACTCTCAACAATAGGACTACACTAAGTCCTTTCACTTACTGAGCTGTCACTATTAACAAGAACTCAAATCATAAGTTTCAATAAAGTACAACGAGACACAAGTTTGAATTCTCTCTCTCTCTCTCTCTCTCTCTCTCTCTCTCTCTCTCTCTCTCTCTCTCGCGAGTACTCACGGGTAGACTTTCCGACCTTAGAGGACCGCAGTTTGTCTCGTTTTCTATAAGTTGTACAAAATTCTTAATATGAACACCTTGATGTTAAATAAGTATCAGATCAATTTTTAATTACCAACTGTACATTAAAACATAAATCAATAAAGGATATCAAAATGCACTTGCTAATTTGCAGTTAATTAGTTTAATAACAAAAAGTTGAACATAAATGTGTGATTAAGCAAAGACAAACTCAAGGGGGTTTACAAGTCAATGGCACTTCAACAAAATTACGACAAGTCCAAAAAATAAGAGTAGATCACTGCTTACGATCTTATACACACACACAACCACCACCACGACAACCCAATAACAGATCGGCTCAAGTTTGAGCCCTGAGGCTCATGAGCAAAAGCTGTCTCTCTCGCCGTGCATTCGTGTTTTATACGAGAAAGAGAGACAAGTTATACAGTTTCAGTAGATGAAAGACTGCTTATAAGATTCACATTAACACAAAAAACCTTTTAGTAAATCCAAAGATTGATGTCAAAAATAAACTCAAGACACATAATGTGCAATTTCAAACACAATTTTTAAATACAATTAACTGGTTGGTGGTGTGCGACAAATTCAATGTGATCACCGTCATAACCATATAGTGTACATACATACGCACACACAAAAAGAAATGATGATCTCAATGTGGGAGCAAATATCCCTGGCCATCTTCTGACCATTAATCTCTTCCTAATCTTTTCCTAATGGGTACTCTGGTCAGGCGGAACAAGATGTTACACTCACCGTTGCTACTCTCCTAGTCCTCTAACGGGAAGAGGCATTACTCAAGATATGAATGGGCATATGCTGGGCATTATTCAAGATATAAATTTAATTACGGTTTCTGAACGGTACTGTAGTGTAAACCCATTTCTTTGTGCTTAGCCGTACTTCAAACATTACATACTAAAATCATAGTAGTACACACAAACAGACAAATTAATGTAAGAGTGTCATTCTCGAGTTAGATGTGGTTCTTTTAACTCTTATCCTAACATGCAAAAAGAACGAACGTATTTCTACAAAATATGAAAACATGCAAATTTCGGTCTCATGAATAAAAACAACTGCAGTAACATCATTTCGTTTGTCATTTACCTTATAAACGACACTTCCCAATAATAATCAGTCAATAATTTTTACGAACATGCAATAATAACAACCTTACGCTAAGAGGTAGATTATGGTTGTACAGAGGAATACACAAAAGACATCATATTAAATTGTTGTGAGAAGAATTCTTCACAAATACAGTAAGAAGTGTATGAGCAGTAAACTTGGGGGAGAGCCTAGTTATACAAGAGGAGCACAGTAACAGATGTCAGTAGACATAAGGGTGATACTAAAGGATAAGGAAGTGAGCAGCCAGTGCGAAAGGTTTGCGCCACGTGGCACGAGGTGGCTGAGCTGGCAAATGAAAAGACAGACCTTGGACAAGTAAGTTGAACTATTAGAAAAATTTTGTG
Source organism: Palaemon carinicauda (assembly GCF_036898095.1). Classification (NCBI taxonomy): domain Eukaryota; kingdom Metazoa; phylum Arthropoda; class Malacostraca; order Decapoda; family Palaemonidae; genus Palaemon; species Palaemon carinicauda. The sequence goes on from NC_090767.1 coordinate 31,827,834, forward strand.
CACCTTGCTGCGTCATAGTACTCTTGTAGTCATCAGTGTAATAACATGTTGTTCTTCCAAGACTTTGCCATCTTTTACGAAATTTATTTAACTGTTGCTGGTCTGGCCCATAACCTGTTAATGTTTCTTTTTGGGTTATATGTGAATTTCCTCCTTTCATAATTATGTAGTCTTTATAATACTGTTTATTTACCTTCCCGAGTTTGATCAACAAAAACACCATCTCAGTCGTTACCTCTTAATGTCCAGCTAAGGTTACAAGTGACGGATGACAAAATAACACCCTGTAGTTTTTTCACGCCCTATGGGGTGGCTTTGTTTACATTATGGAAAGGGGACAACTGACGTTGGCATGCGCTGCTGCCAGGCGGTAACGTTGAAATCATATAACTACAAAGAAAACTAAAAATCTTACAAATAAATCATTATAAGATTCAAATTGTCACTCACCCTCTTAAAAAGTTCATCCAGACGACGAATACCTTTTATGAATTTATCTTGTTCTAGCATGGATTGCTTACTAGCTTGTTAGATTGTTCAGCCTTATGCTGCAGACAGACTCTTGCTTTGGTAGCTCATAGTTTATCATGATATCATGACAGAAACTGACTAAACTTATAACAACATAAACACTATTTCAGATGCTTCCAGTCATTCATGTCAGTGACAAAAGATATACGTTTTTTCTTTTTTTAGAATTATTAGGATATAAAACATTTTTTGCGAAGTTCATAATATTAGCTTTTGATGTTGACCTTTTTTTGGTCATCTAGAAATATTTTGAACACTTCAGAATTGTAAAATTTTCCAGAAAAGCAAAAGTGCTATGAAGGTTGGGTGCCGGTTTAGTATGTGGCCTACCTTTGTTATTTTGGTTTAGTAATTGGCCTACCTGGCTTGTTAGGTTAGGTTAGGTTAGGTTAAGTAAGGTTAGGTAAGGTTAGGTTAGGTTAGGTTAGGATAGGTAAGGTTAGGTTAGGTTAGGTTAGACCACATACAAAAAAAAAGATAGAATTTCGAAGTCGAAATTCAAAAGGTAGGCCACATACTAAACTGGCACCGAAGAATATCATGGGAGATATTCAATTTACAAAGCAATGGGACTTCCTGGATTACATTGCCTATTGGCTTGTACAGTTGTAACGTGTTTGCTTCGCATTCGCATGGCGGCATATAAATGCCCACCAGGGACCATAACTTTAATGATTGAAATCGACGCAATCCACCTGGGAATCGATTACGCCAATCTCGCATCCGAACAGTGCACCGACCAAGAAGCACAGGATAACTGCGATTCCGCTCGGACCAGCAGGAGTAACTATCCTCTGCGACACCAGCACCGTCTGCCCACGTCCCTGGAAACCGGGCTCCTGCAGAAGAAAAATATTCGACATCATCCATTGACTTTCACACCCCTCAGGATGCACCACCGCTCGCCTTCTGTCTGAAAAGTTCGTCTGGCCAGGAATCAAAAAGGACGCCCGGGAATGGGCGAAGACATGCATCAACTGCCAATCAAGCAAAATCAGCTGTCACACCGAATCGGTGGTAGGCGATTTTCCCCAACCAAAAAGACGTTTCGGTCACATACACATCGACATCGTGGGACCATTGCCGCCTTCCGGATCTGCTCGCTACCTGCTTACGATCATCGATCGCTCCACGAGATGGTTGGAGGCATCGCCGATGACCGAAGCTATGACTCAAGCATGCGCTGAAGCCCTTTTGTCAAGCTGGGTGAGCAGATTTGGTGTTCCTGACGACATCACGACAGACAAAGGCCCCGCTTTCCTCTCAGAAATATGGCTCGCTCTGGCAAACCTGATGGGGACGACACTCCACAGCACCACGGCATACAACCCCGCGGCAAACGGCATGGTCTTACAAACTCATCGCGCCCTCAAAGCGTCCCTGATAGCGAGCTGCACCGACAGGGACTGGAAATCACGACTTCCTAGGGTACTTCTCGGCCTTTGCACCGCCCCTCGCCCAGATGGCGAGCCTTCGCCCGCCGAAAAGGTTTACGGGGAGGCCCTCGCAGTTCCTGGCGAATTCTTTCCCACATCAACCGACGACAACGCAGCTGGATCATCTTATTGACATCGCCAGGAAATTCAGGCCATGTCTCAAAACTTACCAGGACAGAACTAAGCATTTCAAACCAAAGAACCTGGATGACTGCGGTTACGTTTATGTCCGTGTCGACGCCCATCGACAACCACCTACCAGACCTTATCGAGGCCCCTACCGAGTAATTAAGGAGACGACAAAAGCCTTCCTTCTCGATGTGCATGACCAAGAAGACTGGGTCTCAATAGACCGCGTGAAACCAGCGTTTCTCGAAGGGAGCGACACTGCCTCCGCCGGACCTGGCAGATCCAGTGTCACCTCAAAACAAGGCTCCCAATGAAAGAAAAATCAACAAATGACGACGAGAGGAAGAGATCCTTACACTGACCGCCGACGCGCCCCTCCGTTCGAAAACAAGAGGAACCCTCCGACGCCCGAAAAGATACGTAGATTAATCATCAGCCCTCTACGCTGCCCGATGTTTGGGGGGGGGGGGGGGGGTACTTGTAAGGATACCGCTCCCTCCGTCGTCCAGAAATTCAACAATTTGTCTATTTATTTAAATTCTCCTTTCGCCACACCGTGGCTTCCTATATATATGTATTCCTCTCCCTCAGAGCTACAATTTGACATATGTATTACTTCATTACATGTTTCTGTTTACTTACAATTTGTGTATTTGTACATGTGAGAAAACACATATATTTTGGCGGGAAGTTCAAGCTGAATTGGCGCCTACGCCATGCTACCTTTCCGTCCGCACCCTGTATTATATTCCCACGCATGTTTGAAAAAACTATCAGTTGATGTTGGTGTAGCTTGTCTCACTGTCCTTACAATATATATATATATATATATATATATATATATATATATATATATATATATATATATATATATATATATATATATATATATATATATATATATATATATATATATGATGGCAAACCAACTTCTGACTGGTACTTTGCGGGACGTGCCTTGGTACTTTCCACAAAGACAAATATTACATCACATTGAACCTTCTACAAGGATACCCAATATAGCACTTATTTTGGAATGTACTACAGTGCCCTTCACTTTATTTGGTTTCCAATTAGCATGTACACATACATAGGTACTGTATTAATAACTATTGTAAACGAAAGATCATACTCTTATCATTTTACTTCTGGACATTGTTCATATTTATGGAGTAACAAATTTTAGATATATGATTCCCTAGACACTGCAAGAGGTGACAGCGACATTTCAGAATTGCGTCACGCTTCAAGATTGTGGTGGATTCTTTATGAAAACGGTTAGTGGTCATTGTCAAATATATATATACTTAGCTAATCTTAATTTGTATCCATATTATACAGTACAGTTTTAGAGTAATGTATTGTTTATGGAAATGTAGGCTACGTGTGGGGAGAGTTGTCAAATAGTCAAGTCATCCCAATAAAAACAGGAAACACTTGCTTTACTGTTAACCTTGACTCTAGTGACAGAGTAATGACATGCTGTATATTACTGCAATATGCACTAGAGTATCAGATATCAGAGCATGACATTATCTGCAAATCCAAAATCTGCTATTTCATTGTGCAATACAGTGAATAAAGCCAGTTAGTTCAAAGTACCTAAGGAAATTGTGTAGCGGATGTGTGCCTCTTGAGTACTTACTTAATTTACATAATTACTTAATGCACTTAATTACTTATTTACTTTGAAAAAGGCTTCAATTTCCTTTTGAGAGCCTTGATAATGTTATCAGTTGTTTAGCTACGGGCTGCCAACGTAAGAGCCCATGTCCAGCAAAAGGATGGGCAATCTATCAAGCACCGGATGTCTAGAGGGAGCTTGTTGTCATTTTTATTATTTAAAGCACACAACATGAACTTTTACGATATACTAAATAATTTTTAGCGATATATAACAATTATAAAGCTGAAATAGTTTCGATATGTCATGTTGGTAAAAAAGACTCTGAAGGGCAGCCAGTTTATCAAATTATATACTTTCAGTGGGAAAATTTCTACATTTTGTAATGGCGTGAAATATAAAACAAATGTTCTAAATTCACCAGAAATGCACCAGATCTAGCACAAGCGCCCCGAAATTAGAACTCTGGTGACCAGTTAGACTGAGATGATATGTTGTACTTAGTAGGTTATATGATTCTGTTGCAAATGATAGAACTTGCGAGTATATAATACTTATATGTAAATAACTCTTTAATGTATGATATTTTCAATATCTAAACAAAAACTTCTTCTTTTTATCAATTTCTAATTAATTTAAGAATAAGGATTTGTCAAACAAATGCTCTTTCTTCTGATATTCTTAACTTTCAATATGTTGCATCAGTGATTAAGTCTTGAGCATTTTAAGAGCCGACATTCTTTTTTCAATCTGTTATCTTGTTACTTGATATTATCATGCGATTGTAGTAGCCTTTGTATATCAGTGGCCAGTTCCTCCCGCAAATATTGAAAATGGACGGCAACTAACCTAAAATGTTCTCCCTAGCCTAACCTACAAGCCATGTCCATACCTACTTACCTAATCAGGGGGCTAACAACCCCCTGCAACCCTCCATACATTGCTGTATTCTAAGTTAGCCATAATGATACATACAGGTGGCCACTATCATACGTACAGCCCCGATTGTATTCAGCCGATGACTGGTAGGAACATTTTAAGTTTGTTGGGACAGACTGGGTGTAGAATTTCTAAACTTATGACTGAAAACCCTAATTTTAAAAGGAAAACAAACGTAAGAACGCCACTTGACATAAGGTTCTCCACCTAACCTAACCTAGGAGCCGTATACTTAACTACAGGGGCAGCCGTACTCCTAGCTAGCTTTCCCTAAGACTAAGCCTCAACCTCGTGTTTGCTACCCAACCAGCTTCACTCATTATAAGATAACAATGTATCATAATATTCAGTAAATTTTAAAACTAGATTTTTATCCTCGTATTTCAGTTCAAAATAAACAACTTCCCATAAAGACAGTTGACAAATTAGTAAAAAAGTTTACACCTGTCCCAATGAACTACATCCACCCCCATATATTACAAACTGAATCAAAAGTCTTAAACAAATGTATTTTTGGTAAAAAGCTTGAAATTTACATAATTATAGCAAAGATAAAGCTTACCCTATACTCGTCCGATTTCAGTCAGTCTAGTCTAAAATTTCACATCTGAGCAATTCACCATTGCGAATAAATCGACTTCTGTTAACCAAAGGATAGAATTGGGTTGCTATCTAAAGATATATCCGACAGCGGTTAGTAATCCTAGGGCACGATTCTTGATCAAGGATGTATGGCCACTTTTGTGCCAGCCATATACTATCCTGGGAGAGGATCTCCCTACCACCTCAAGAACACGTTTACCCATCACAAGGGACACCTAGTTCCTTCCCAGGCTTACCCGGCACAGGGGACTCCAGCATGTAGTCCTGCTTTCTGCTGGTGGGCTGTAATTCTTAGCCCCTCAGTCAGGAGTTGACCTACAGATAAGTAACTACGACAAAACTTTCGTCTGGCATTTCTGCTATGTCTTGGACAAATTCCACTGTCAAGCCTATTGCAAAATTTGCAAGAGATGCATAGCATACCTCAAACACCGTAAAGACACTGTTTTCTATGCCTTTTCCTTGGCTGGAAAACCTGGACTAGCTAAGCAGTAAAGCTATGATTTTTTCAATCATAATGTACTGTGCAAATGTGACTTGTGCAGTCTGTACCATGATCCCATGTCCCGCAGCATGACTGGAAGAAACAGGGAGACTCCATTATATAAGGAAACCCTTCCACTGAAATCCACTCCCACAGCCATCCCTGATTGGAATCCTCCTGGCAGACTATATGATTTTAGAACTTGACAAGAAGACTACTAAGAGGACTCTTCCCTACACCTTTCCTCGTCCTCATAAGGGCACTCCCAGAGCTACCACCACCACTACTTTCTCCTCTCCCTCTCCTGTGGAGTCTCCTACTGCAAGGAATAAGAAAAAGAGAAAAAGAATCACCACATCACCCGCCAACGCCCCAGCCTGGGACTCTGCTTCAGCTGGCTCACCATGTATAAGCACCCCAAGTCTTGACATGGATATTGATCTGGCCACTAATACTCAGGCCCCTGCTCGTGCAGAATCGCATTTGCCTGATTGCAACTGTACCAGATGACTGACTCAACTCCTTTAGGATGCAACTTCTACTCTCACTTTAGCTGTTAAAACTGATCCAGACCCAAAGCAGCTTCCAAAATTCAAGCTAACAGCTGTGGAAAGCGTACCCTTTTATACAGCCGTAACTGCCATTGCAACATCCAACCCAAGCATCAAGATCAGAGTCAGAACCCACCTTAAGGGTGATCTGATCATCACCCCAGAAGACCATGACCGTCCCATCAGCCTCTAGAAGGAGGCTTCATTGACCTATCTGGATCCAGCGAAGAAGTTAAGGAAGGCAGTTGTTTGTAACTTCCCAACCCACTGATTGCAGCAACGTTCATCATGTAGAACGTCATTTGGGCAGCCACAAGCAGGCCACCAGTAGAATTATAGTCACCTTCATCCATGGACTCAAGGGAAAATTCCCTGGAAGTTGAGCCACTACGCTGTTTCACCTGCTAATGTTTTGGCTGCCACAAGAGTGCCTGTGGAGTACAGCAGTCTGTGGAGTCAGCAGGCGCTGGCACTCCACTCAAGAATGCATCAACGCACACGAGAATGGGTCGCCTAGCTTTTGTAACTGGTGCTTCATTGTCCACAAACTTTACGCATTTATGACTGACCCCACCTATTCGAATCATTTGACAAGCAAGCTTGACAACCTGGTTCGACGAACCGTCCGACCATGTAAACCCGCCTCTATGTTAAGAAGATGAAGAAGTTCTTAAATGGTTGTACAAGAATCTCAGATATTCATGCCGCACATGAAACAGTTGCCAGCGATTATGGAGGATTTTAAAAAAGCTTGTGTACTGTAACGATCGTGCAAGAGCTTTGACTGTCAATAAAGGAGTCTGCTTGGTTCACTCAGGGAAAATAGATATGATTGTATCACACTGTAATGCTTTATCCACCAAGAATTATTATTTTGTAAGGTATTACAGATAAATGATGCCATCCACACAGTGTGGTCAGGATAGAAAATGTAATCAGAGGTGTTAAAGTCACGACATAGAAGATCTATATCTTTCCTTGAAGAACTGAACAAAGAATTTTGTGACATACAGTTAGCTAAATTGTTTCCGGTTCACTGATATCTTTACTTTCTATATACTTTATCTGCTCTGGCATTTCTCACAGATATAACCACCTATTTGAACACACTTTATATGAGCTTACAAGGCAAATAACAAAATGTTTCTCAACTGGTTGGGTACATTGAAGCTTTCCACAAGAAGCTGTTACTATTCAGTGCTTCTTTAAGAAAGAGCGGCGTTGCATACCGTTCATCATGTTGCAAGCTCATGACAGATGATGTGAAGTCAGACTTTTTATGCTTTTTGCCAAATATCTTCAATTTGAAAACAGATTTAGAGACTTCAAGAAGCTGTAGACCATTCTCCAGTCACTTAACAACCCAATTGAAGGTGATATGGAGTTATGTGAAAAACAGTCTAACTCAATAGTGATTGCAAGGGAAATAAAATGTTGGTTAGCCAGGAGAGATTCTCCAAGCATCTGAAGCAAGTAAAGGCTAAAAACAGAAATCTATCGGAAAATTAAAAACTGGTTATGTGTCTTATGATTGCCACTATCCACTTTGGTCTAGGACTACCTTGACTTTTTGTAATAATTTGCAGCAGTTAATGATATATCTATTTTTTCTATAAATGTATTATAAATTTTTTGTATCCATTGTGTATAGACCCTAATTTTAGTCTGAAATTAATTCTCAAATATAATTTATATATATATATATATATATATATATATATATATATATATATATATATATATATATATATATATATATATATATATATATATATATATATATATATATATATCTGTTTAACACTGAAGTGGCCCCAGATATCAATGAAGTTGGATAAGGGTGGAAGTTCATAGTATGTGGAAGTATATAGTTTAATAAAAAATTTATATATGAATTTATTCAATTAACCTAAATTTGAATGATTATTTATATAATATTATCAGTGCTTCAAAAAGTGAGCAGGTAGAGGAAGTCAGTGTTCTGTGGAAGAACAAAAACAGGACATACTTAGTGGCTGAAAAATCTCTTGACTTGTATGATAGAAGTAGACATTTATGTCTGAATGTGTCTACCAATAATATCATGGAAATACTTATCAACAAAGAAAACTCTTCGGTTATAAAGCAATATTCCTTAGGGCCAGTACAAGAGTATTTACCAGCTACATGTGGCTTACATTGCCATAGTCCCAGGAGTAGAATTAGAAACTTTTGACAGCTACATTGCCATATTTCTAAGGTCAGAAAATGTGGCTTATATTATCATTATCCCAAGAGCAGAACTAAAAACTTTTGTTAGCTACATTGCCATATTTTTAGGAGCAGAACGTGTGGCTTACACTGTCATAATTCCAAGAGCAGACCTAAAAGCATTTGTTAGCTAGATTGACATATTTCTAAGAGTAGAACATAGGGTTTTCGTTGCCATAATTCCAAGGGCAGAACAATGATCTTTCATGAGCTACGTTGCCACACTTCTAAGGTCAAAATCAAGAGCTTTCAATAGTTAAATATTGTCATAATTCTAAGGACAGAACAAAGAACTTATATTGCCATACATTTAAGGACAGAACAAACAGCTTTCGTTAGCAATATTTTCATAATTCTAAGCATAGAACGAAGCTTTCATTAGCTACATTGTCATAATTCTATGGATAGAATAATGCTTCCATCACCTATACTGTCATAATTCTAAGGACAGAATTTGGCTTTTGGATATTACAAATCTCATCATTTAGAGAGTTGTTTACATATAAGTATGTATGACATCTGTATATGACTAGTGACGTGTAATGACAAGGCATTATGTTAGTAACCGGGGGAATCATACTATATGGTGGTATAACTCCGGACAACAATAATCACTTCCCTTGTGTGTCTTACTATAGATAAAGATTAATTATACTGTTCACATCCCCAATTTTTTCTTGCAGGGATCATTGGGAACGTCTTTATATGTAAGACTCATGTTTTCAGAACTTCGCTTACCTACACGTTCAAATGATAATTTGTACAACTACCTTTTTTCTCTTGCTCAGCCCACAATAACACAAAACCTTAATTTAAAAAAAATATTAAAACTCATATACTATGATCATTATATGAATTAGATAATTATTTTTTAGTGTGATAATTATATAAATGGAAAAAAAAATGGCTTTTGAAGAAATTTGGCACATATGGTTGATTTTGCAGCCCATAAACCAGAACATTCAACAAATGCACACAATCATAGTTAATTGTGTAGTTGCAGACTTCCATGCTGTATAATTGTAAATATTCTCCAGAAGGCACATATAATTGAGCTTAAGCAATAGGCCTAAACACCATATACCTTCAGTGTGGTTTATTCATTTATTCGTGAAATAATCAGTCTAAGGAGAGTTGCGGAGGTAAGGACACAGGTTGTAGGTTAGGTTAGGTGGCGTTCTATGCAGTGTTCCAATCTGCTGTTATACAAAGGCTCCAAATTCTCAAATAAATCCGTAGAATACGCATTTTTATATGACACTTCAATGCTGTAATATTATATTCTCAAGAATGTACACATAATTAGGCCTAAGCCAGCTATGTCTTAGGTCTAGACATCACACACTTTTACTGTGACTTAATCACATTTGCGTTATATAATTAACCAACAATTCACAATTATTAAGGTAAACAACATTGGGCATCATTGCCTGAGTGTCTTACCTCACAGAATTATATGCAATACAATAACTTTTTATACAAGCTTGTAAAAACCAGAATGTCACTACCTCGACAGGTCAATTCTATAAGAAAAAACAGACTCTTATATGTAAATAGTTCCCAAATACTAAATTTAATGATAAATTTGGTACAATCATAACTCTATAATATTTTTTGGGCTCAAGCCATGTCGTCCTGATGGAAGTTCCTTAAAGGCAGCTTCCTAGGGTATATTACAACTACAGCGATATTCCCAGAGAATTTACCTTCAGGTACCCAGAATTCTAACTCCTGGAGCGAGTATCCCTAAAAAAGACCTTAGGGATATCGTAAATATCAGTGGACGTATTCTTGACACGCCTCATAGCAATCTATACCCCGAATAGAGTTAACACTTCGTAGGGGTAAAATGGCAAGAAAACGAAAACGATAAGAAAGGGGGGAGCCGTTCATAAGGCATCCCTCCTCACCGCTTCGAAAGCGTGCCCTGCGCCGCTCACGGCGCCATCTGTATTCCTTTTTGCGTAGCTCTACGACTCGGTGTATTTTCCCTGTTTACTACCTAATCTTGGAATTTTCTCGTTTATAATGCTTTCTCCAACTTCTTCTGCCTCGGATAAGTTGAGTATTATTTCTTTTATGTATATATGTAGGCTCTTGGTTAAAATTAAAGTTATTAAAAGAGTTATCTTTGATACAAGAGCTGTTGCCTGCTGGAGGCATCATGGATGCTGTCGCTCGCTAGAATAGGATTTATTTGTTAGCAAGAGCGACGTTCCCAGCCCCCTTTGCGCTTAAATATTAGCTACTTAGCTTATTTAGGAATTCTGTTATGATGCGATAGTAATGTGCCTGGCGAAATTTCCAAGGCTACCAACACTAGTCTTCGTAGGCTAGTTGTTGGCCTATGTACTTCCTGCATGATAATTAGTCTTCCAAATGTGAATTTATTGCTTTAAGCGTTAGGCAACGTTATACATATTAGTCCTTTTCGAGTACCTTCCAAGATAGTATTGATATGAGTTTCGGTGAATTAGGTAATCGATTCTCTTAAGTGCCTAGGCTAGGTTGTCTTAGGTCATTATAATATTATCTGTTCCCCGTTTGCTCCCTTCTCTTAGGGGAAGGGGCAAACCCTTTCCCTCTGTTTAAGCCTTAGGCTTAACTCTAGTGGTTTATTTGAATTAATCTTCAAATATATCTATGCTGGGGTAGTACTGTACCTTCCCGTTCCAACAGTATTGGTTCAGAGGGTGACAGTACAACAGTGTTTAGTCTGAGCCCGGTTTGTCTGGCATGGGGCAGAGTCTCCCTTGCCGATTGACTCGGGCACTAAGGGTTCCCCCCTTAGTCCACCTTGTTGGGTTCCAGTAGTGATCCCTTTACTCGGTGACTCATCAGACTGTCCTTGCCGTTCCGGTCTCGGGATATGTTCCCTTTTCTGGAAAGGCAATTCCTTCCTTGCCGTGGTTCGTGGGAGGCAGCCAGTAGTGCCGGCCTCCCTCTCGGGTCTTTCTCTACTGAGATGAACTGTCTTAGTTTGGAATGACCCTTAACCAAGGTAAGGTTGGATAGGACCCTCTGTCCTTCCCTTCTCTTTTTCCGTTCTTTGTGTCAGTCGTCTTCATCCTTGCCTAGCCTAGGTTGGGATGAGGAACTGACGTGGTCTCCTGTCGGCCGGCAAAGTGTGCCGACCGGCAGAGACCATTACTGTGAGTGCTGCCCGGTCCTTTCTTGGTCCCTCTATCGCTGCCGTCTGAAAATTCAGTAAGCAGCGGTTAGGAAGCTTGACGTAGTGTCTTCCCCTTCCTTTCGGCACTCTTTCGGGTGCCGGGCTCAGAGACTTATAGTCTCTTAACCCGGCACTCACTCTTTTGTCTTAGTATGTGTTGTCCTTGCCGGCTGCCGGCCTACAGGCCGGCTGTCGGTGGGGAGGGGTGTTCTCCAGTTCTCTTGCTGTCGGTCGGCGTTGGGTGTATACCTTTGCCGGCCGGTCTATTGCTCATCTGCCGGCCACTACAAGTGGGGCCGGCAGCCGAGTGCTGCCTGGTGTGTGGGGGCTAGCCGGCAGGGTTTGTTTACTGCTGCCGGCCGGCCCGCGACACTGCCCAGTCAGCCGGCCACTAAGTATGATGGCCGGCAACTCTGTGCAAACCGGGTGGCTACGGTCTGGCAACCACTGCCGGCCGGTTCAGGCATGGGTTCTGGAGTTCTCCCCAATAAAGGTGATCTGAGGTTGTGTACTTGAGATCTGCCTTTACAAAACAAGGGGGGGGGGTGCTGAGCGGCAGTAGCCGGCTGGCATACCACCCTCAGGTACTGTATCAGTCCTCTCTTGGTGGTATATTCAACCAAAGGAGTTCATGATGTAGTAGGTTACAACACTGTCTTTTCTATCTTACTTGTGTTACTGGTATAATCACCTGGTGTCGCCTTACAAGGATAAAAGATAATTCTTTTATTCCTGGCCGAATGGTATTATTTTAACTTAGGTGTGAGCTACACCTAATTTCCTTTGGAAATACGTTCTCTGGTTATTCTAGTAAAGACTAACTATGTGACTTGGCCGGTGGGCTTCCACAGGTGTTTGTGTGGGTTTCACAAGTAGGTGTCTTTCCCTTATTCTTTTGTTGAATACTCATTTGTTACATGTGAATTAAAATTCACTTGATATTCATGGAAATTTTTCTTCTTTTACAGGAGGAGCATCCGAAGTGTGATAGTGTCTTCTGCAATGTCCGCAGTAAGAACTTTTGCGGACATACCTCGTGTAGGAGGCACGCAGCTTGTGCAGCCTCCAATGATGAACATCGTTACTGGGATCCGCAGGTATGTGCTGTATGTACTAACCTGCTATCAGAGGCTTTTGAATCCCCTAGGTCGGCGGAGTCAAGAGATGCAGCGAGGGAGAGGCTTCGTGTTTGGGTAAGGGGTTTTCAGAAAAACACCACTGGACCTTATCTTCCTAACGAGAAGATGAGGGCATACCTTTTCCCCAAGGCTTCCCCTGATGCTGTTGTTCCCCAGCCTCGGCCGGAGATCCCTCTGATCCAGATCCCAGTGGAGGAGGATGTCGCTGACGCCTTGCAGGACATCCAGTTGGACGACAAGATGTCCGACTTGTCTGATCGTGCGGAGCAGGATCTCCTCGCAGAGGGCGAGGAGCAAGATCGAGATCCTATTGCTGTGGAGGAAGAGGTTCCCGTTTCATCAGACGTGCCGGTTCAGGTCCCTGAACCTATCCCCTCTACCTCGTCCGCTCTTCCAGCAGAGCTTGGACAGGCTCTCTCTTCCATCGTTGGTATGATCCAACAGATGCAGAAGGAGAATAATCAGAAGGCCGCTACTTTGGAGCTCCAGATGCAGAAGATCACAGCATCACGTGGACCTCCAAAGAAGCTCAACGTTAAGGACCTTCCTCTGTGCTCGGATGCCAACCCGTGGAGATATGCCGAGCACATGCCGATGACGATTGGGAAGATCGTCATGTCGGAGAAACTGGGTTCAGTTCCCCTTGAGGAGGTGGAATTCTGGCCCAGTAGAGGGGCCTACCCGGACTGCTATGTCCGTTTGAAGAAGGAGCCGGCTTCGAAGGAGGAGACGGAACCAAAGGAAGTGATTATCCTAGATCACTCCAAAGCTCAAGCCACCTTGACAGCTGCTTTAAAGGAGAGGGGGTTCTCAAACTCGAAGGTTGCCGCCTTGAGCAAGAAACACCCCTCCTTTGTATCCTCCCCAGCTAGGGCCTTCCCCTTTATGCAAAAGGGGTTTGCGGCCGTCATCAAGGCAGTTGAAGCTGGCAAGCCGTGCCCGTCCTTGGAGGAATGTAAACCTCTATCGCTGGCATTGCCAATGGATAACAAGGACTGGAAGGAGGTGCACCTTACTTTCTCGGTTGGGAAGTTAGACGCCGACATTGCAGGTCAGCAGTTCGGCGAAAACCTTCCCAAGTTGTCGGAATTCCTTCTTCGGAGGGAATTGGACACAAAGGAGCGCCTGGCAGCCTCGATGTCTCTCCAGACCAACATGGAGACGATGGCTAGCGACCCCAAGATGCCAGAGATGTTCATGGTTATGGCCAAAATCCATCTGGCCACAGTAACCAAGGACCTCTATTGCTTTGTGAAAGCAAGGAGAGCCTGTAGGGAGTTTGTGTTTGCCTCGGCCACAGTGAGGCACGAACCCAAGAGGCTAATTTCATCTAACATCTGGGGTAAGGATCTCTTTCCCAAGGACGTGGTCAAAGAGATCGTGGACAAGGCCGCCACTGAGAACCGCAATCTTCTCCTGAAGTGGGGCCTGTCCCTTAAGAGGAAGTCTTCTCCGGATGAGGGCCCTCAGCCGAAAGGAAAGGCGAAGAAGTCAAGGTTTTCCTCCCGTCCAGCCAAGTCCTTCAAACAGCAAAGACCACAGCAGCAACAGCCAGCTTTGCCTCCGGTTCCACAACTGGTAGCCCAGACCCCGACCACCTTCCAATGGGTTCCCCAAGCAATGTCATCAGCTTCCCCTGCATTCAATCCCGTGTTCGAGGGACAGTCGACCACGTTTCGTGCAAGACCCAGAGGAGCAGCTAGAGGGTCATCAAGACGCCCCTCTAGGGGACGAGGATTCAGAGGTGGTCGCGGCCAGGGAGGCAAGACTGCAGGACAGTCAAAGTGAAGTGTCGCCGGTAGGTGGGAGACTTCAGTATTTCCGGGATCGCTGGACCTTCGATCCCTGGGCCCACAGCCTTCTCAAAAATGGACTGGGTTGGAGTTGGTACAGTACTCCGCCCCTGTGCCCTCAATTTTTCCAACACTCCACCCCCGTTTTGGAGGAGTACATCCAAGATCTGTTGGAGAAAAAGGTGATCAGGAGGGTAAAGTCCATCAAGTTCCAAGGGAGGCTGTTTTGTGTTCCCAAGAAAGACTCGGGGAAACTCAGAGTCATTCTGGACTTGTCACCACTCAACAAGTTCATAGTGAACCACAAGTTCAAAATGCTAACGTTACAACACATAAGGGCCTTACTGCCCAAGAGGGCATATACCGTCTCCATCGACTTGTCAGACGCATATTGGCACGTTCCAATAAGTCGTCGTCTCTCCCCCTACCTAGGATTCAAGCTACAACAAAAACTTTACGCTTTCAGGGCGATGCCCTTCGGACTAAACATAGCCCCAAGGATCTTTACGAAGCTTGCGAGCGCAGCTCTCAAACAGTTACGCCTAAAAGGGTTCCAGGTAGTAGCCTACCTGGACGATTGGTTGGTGTGGGCAGCATCCAGAGCAGAATGCTTGCAAGCTTCCCTACAAGTGATTCAGTTCCTGGAATATCTAGGCTTCATGATCAACAGAAAGAAGTCTCGTCTTTCTCCAGCTCAGAGGTTCCAGTGGTTGGGAATTCACTGGGATCTAGTGTCACACCGTCTTTCCATCCCGATGTCAAAGAGGAAGGAAATAGCAGGGTCTGTCAGGAGACTTCTAGGTTCCGAGAGGATATCAAGACGCGAACAAGAGAGGGTTTTGGGCTCTCTTCAGTTTGCATCAGTAACAGACCCTGTGCTAAGAGCACAGCTAAAAGATGCAGCGGGAGTATGGAGAACCTTTGCATCGAAAGAGCGAAGGGACGTAAAGAGACCGGTCCCACTTCGGCTACGTTCTCTTCTCAGACCGTGGTCTCAAGCCAGTCGTCTAAAGAGGTCTCTACCTCTTCAGCCACCCCCCCCGTCAGTGACAATCCACACAGACGCCTCAAAGGTAGGGTGGGGGGGTCACTCCCATCGGAAAAAAGTGCAAGGAATCTGGTCCAAGCTATTTGGGACCTTTCACATAAACTTTCTAGAAGCTATGGCAGTACTTCTGACCCTGAAGAAAGTATCCCCACGTCACTCGATCCACGTAAGGTTGGTACTGGACAGCGAGGTGGTTGTGAAATGTCTGAATCGGCGGGGATCGAGATCCCCACCTCTCAACCAGGTGATGTTAGCCATATTCCGACTGGCGGAGAAGAAGAAGTGGCACCTGTCAGCAGTTCACCTTCAAGGAGTCCGGAATGTGACCGCGGACGCTCTATCCAGGATAACACCGATAGAGACAGAATGGTCCCTAGACGCAGGATCATTCTCTTTCATCTTGAGTCAAGTCCCAGAACTGCAGATAGACCTCTTCGCGACGAAGGACAACAAGAAGCTGCCGAAATATGTGTCCCCATATGTGGACCCCGCGGCAGAAGCAATAGATGCGATGTCCCTCGATTGGAACAGATGGTCCAGGATCTACCTGTTTCCCCCTCACAATCTGATGTTGAGGGTCCTCAACAAACTGAGATCCTTCAAGGGAGTAGCAGCAATAGTGGCCCACAAGTGGCCGAACAGTGTATGGTTCCCTCTGGCTCTGGAACTACGACTGAAGTTCCTACCGCTCCCGGACCCAGTTCTGTCCCAGCAAGTCCAGAAGTCGACTGTCTTCGCTTCATTACAGAAGACCCGAACCCTGCAGCTCATGATTTTCTCTCCCTAGCGGTGAAGAAACGGTTCGGAATCTCGAAAGATAGTATCGACTTCCTGGAAGAATACAAGTGTAAGTCTACTAGGAGGCAGTACGAATCTGCATGGAAGAAATGGGTAGCCTTTGTCAAAGATAAGAACCCGCACGAGATCTCTACGGAGTTCTGCCTATCCTTCTTCATTCACCTCCACGAACAGGGGCTGGCGGCGAACACAATTTCTACATGTAAGTCAGCTCTAACAAGACCCATTCTATATGCCTTCCAGGTAGACCTCGCTAACGAAATGTTTAATAAGATCCCTAAGGCCTGTGCTAGGCTTAGACCATCAGCTCCTCCAAAGCCTATTTCATGGTCATTAGACAAAGTCCTTCATTTTGCCTCATTACTAGATAATGAGGAATGTGCATTGAAGGACCTGACTCAAAAAGTGATCTTCCTTTTTGCCCTTGCTTCTGGGGCCAGAGTTAGTGAGATTGTGGCCCTCTCGAGAGAGGAGGGCCGAGTTCAGTTCCTGGATGGGGGAGAACTGAACCTGTTTCCGGACCCTACGTTTCTCGCTAAGAACGAGTTGCCCACCAACAGGTGGGGTCCCTGGAGAATCTGCCCTCTGAAAGAAGATGCATCTCTATGTCCCGTAGAATGCCTTAAGGTCTATCTTCGTAGAACTTCAGACTTCCATGGGGGCCAACTATTCAGAGGAGAAACTTCGGGCTCGAATTTATCTTTAAATCAACTTAGGGCGAAAATTACATATTTTATTCGCAGAGCGGATCCTGACAGTTCACCCGCAGGTCATGATCCGAGGAAAGTTGCTTCATCTTTAAACTTCTTTAATTTTATGGATTTTGAACACCTTCGTTCATACACTGGCTGGAAGTCTTCCAGGGTATTCTTTCGCCACTATGCTAAGCAAGTGGAGCAGCTAAAGAGGTCTGTGGTAGCAGTTGGTTGCGTCGTTAACCCTGCTGTTTAACTCTGCGAGGAACAGCGGAATCATTTGGGACTTGGATTCTTGGGTGAATAGTTAGTTATATATGCTGATATAACTGGTAGTGTAGGCTCTCAGAGCCCACAATGACTGTTCCAACGTGATGGTGATGGTAACATAAGTACAGACAGGGTGCCAAGCGTTTGCCAACGCTATTGTCAGCAAAGTAGTAACATGGACGTTAAGTTGGATACCGGGGTATGTGTAAGTGACACATATGTTTTCTTTCAGATAATCATTCATCCATGCACTACAGTACTTGTGAAAATTGTTGGTCATCCACCTAGCATATGTACATATTTATGGTGACCATACCTATTTATTGTTTCTCAATAAACTTGTTCTCGGGAACCTTGCGTCTCCTTCACCTATATTTTTGATTTCATATTGTTTTTTGAGCATTTAGCCTATGTATATTAATCGGGGATATCTATAATAGCCTATTCCTTAATGCAAAGCCTGGATTATACTGGCTTATACTTTCCTTAGCAATAAGGACTCCACCCCTTTCTGAGGACGGTGGTAGTAGCAAGTTTAATCCTACGCAGATATAACCTTTTGTCTATTTTTACTTCGACCAGGGTGCTGGTCGGGACTTTTTCTTTTGGATACGGTAGTCCCGTAAGACTTCGCTTCATATAGAGTGAGACCACTATATGGTACTGGCTAGCGAGTGATTCATACATAGGTATATGTACTCTTCGTTCGTTTCTAGAGTCTAGTAGGACTCCTCCCTGTAGGGGGCAGGAAGCACTCTCATGGCTTATGATTAGTGAAAAGATGTATAACGGTAACATCTTAGGTCTGTCAGTCAAGTTGACTAAGAAACACTCTTGAGGAGTACGGCACGTATTGAGAATCCACAGATACAGTAATGCTCTGGTATACTTCCATCAGGACGACATGGCTTGAGCCCAAAAAACGGATTTTGAGCGAAGCGAAAAATCTATTTTTGGGTAAGATAGCCATGTCGTCCTGATGGACCCGCCCTGCTCCTTTTCAAAATAAATATGAGTGAAAAGGATAGTAGGACCCCTCCCTACATACAGTATCTGTAGCACCTCGTGTATCGCTACAAGGAATACAGATGGCGCCGTGAGCGGCGCAGGGCACGCTTTCGAAGCGGTGAGGAGGGATGCCTTATGAACGGCTCCCCCCTTTCTTATCGTTTTCGTTTTCTTGCCATTTTACCCCTACGAAGTGTTAACTCTATTCGGGGTATAGATTGCTATGAGGCGTGTCAAGAATACGTCCACTGATATTTACGATATCCCTAAGGTCTTTTTTAGGGATACTCGCTCCAGGAGTTAGAATTCTGGGTACCTGAAGGTAAATTCTCTGGGAATATCGCTGTAGTTGTAATATACCCTAGGAAGCTGCCTTTAAGGAACTTCCATCAGGACGACATGGCTATCTTACCCAAAAATAGATTTTTCGCTTCGCTCAAAATCCGTTTATATAAATAATTTCTCAATTAGACTTTTTGAAAAAAACAGAGTCTTTAATTGTAGAAACTTTTAAGATCCCACTTCAGGGGTTTTGGAGGCCATAAAGTTTTATCAAAAGAATCTGGGAATTTGCAACGATTAACTTCAAGGGATACTTGCCTGGTCCTATACTGCACAGAAACCCTATAGGACATACACAATCAGAATAGATGCTCAGCAGAACATCAACCAGGTACACCCAGCATACCACTGTGGTATCCAACCACGACATTGGCCTCGCCAGTAAGCTGCTTAAACTCACAGTCCCGGGTTTTCATTGACTTGCTGCCATTTGAATGCTAGACGAACACGTTACCACTTTTCTTAGAGCATAATATCTTAGGTTGGAGCCTTTGTATATCAGCGACCAGTTCCTCATGCGATGATAAAAAATGTTCCTAAACTATCCCCACACAAAACCTACAAGCTGTGTCCTTACCTACATATTTAAGGGGGGTTGGGGGATAACGCCCCCTTGCGCCCATCCTTACAGTGCCGTATTCTAAGTTAGACATTATAATAAATAATACATATTTCATGTTCTCATTGAAAACCGTCATGATGACGAGGACTCTAATAGTGTACAGGTATTTATATATACAGATGATGTCTGTATCGTAACCCTACGCTCTGTCTTCAAGAAGCATTACAGAATACAAATAGGCAATGACATCATACCTAATAAGGTTAAGGATCTTGGTCTCAGTCAGGGTGCTTCTAGTCTAATGTTTTGACTGTTCTATGTCCAGGCTGTACTCTCTCATGTGGAATATGCCACCCCTGTGCTTACCTCTATCTCACCCACACACAAAGTCATTGGAAGTAGTAAAAAAAACAATGCGATGAGGACCATCCTGGGAGCCACCATGTGGACCAAGCTCTCTCTGCTCAGGTCTGAGGTTTACCTCCTCCATCTTGCAAACAGGATCAACAGCCAAAATAGTCTTATCATCATCAAACCCCTTAAAACTGGCAGGAAAGGTCCTCTTCAAAATAAACTTAGGCACTTTATTCACCTGTTTGCTGATCTTAATCTGCCCTCTACCGCATTCATATGTGGGTCAAGACATTTATACACTTAAAGTTCAATTACACATCCCTCCCATTCTCTAAAGACAGCCTTCAGAGCTGACCTTGCATCCCTTCTAAATTCTCCTGCTAATAATGTTTACTTCACAGATGGCTCCGTTGACAGGACTGTCCCAGCTGCTGTTGCTGCTGTATACTTCTTAGCGTACCCAGCCAGTTGGAGACTCAAACAGCACTTGCACCCTACAAACAGAACTTGTGGCAATCCTGAAGGCTCTGGAACACTTTGCCACTGTCTGAGGTCGCACTTCTATCCACATCTACTCAATGGGCTCAAGCGCAGTCTTAAAGAACCCTAATGTTAGAGAAAACTCACTAACCACCTCAAAAATCAAGTACTTAGCCCATACCCATTACCAGAATCAATGATGGGTAACTATCAATGGGATCCTCAATCATATTTGGATTCCGGACAATAAAGCGGCTGATATTCTTGCCAAGGGAGCCCTTGAAGTAGACACAACAAGTTTACCCTTGTGTCCTCCCGTCAACAGTTAAAGAAGTCAATGATCGACCATTGCCATAGTCGGCTCTTAAGCCCCATCAGGCAGGCGCAATTAAATTCCTCTTGGTCAGCCACTTGATATATCAGTGTTACTAATTCTGTTCAGCAGTGCCTCCCTAAAAACACCCACAGGATGATCTCTGTCATAACCCACAGACTCAGACTAGGATACCCGTGCGCCTGGGAGTTGATTGGCATAGGGAATAGAAACCGCTCATACCATGACCAACCTAAAAGCCTTCTCTTAGAACATTACCTGCTTCAGTGTAACGAAACCTTGCCGCTCAGGCAGTCCCTCAACCCAAGCCATCAGCTCACTCCAGTTCTTATAGCCAGGTACTTACTGGAAAATATGATAACCCTTTCAGTTTTTCTGTGCTCCTATCCACCACCCAGGTAACTACATTACACTGGGACATACACACCCTTTCCATCCTTATCCACACCACTAGCCCGTTTGACTCCTACGCTGCAAACTCTACATGCTGCTTGACAGCGGTACCGCTCCCATCCTATCAAATTGCTCCTTGAACCCACATCAGTCCTTCCCCCTTACTAACCCATATGCTCACCTGGGTAGGTGAACGAGGTCCTTCTCCCTCTCACTCATGTTGCAGTCTTTCTCATGTGACCCAGTCCCTCGGCCTTACTGGGTTCTCGTCTGTACTATAACTCCACCTTAAGGTAGCCGGGGACTCAGCCTCCCATCTATAACCTAACACTGATATCCTCCAACTCCACACCCAGTCTCTTCCCCTCACAGGGTCTTAGTACTGCCAGTCCTTTCTATAGGAACTAGAATTGCTCCATTTCTCCCTTCGGGGATTGCACTGCTGAACACCAAGCCTGGCAACTATCCTTGATCCCTTATTTAAGCCATAAATAGTTATGGCTTGTCCTAAGTCCCAAAAATATACAAATGGGCCATCATATAAGATGAATTACTTGCCATTGTTCCTAACCATGGGAACCCCACTCTGCCATGTACATGAGTTCAGAAAGCAACCCACTGGGGACCACTTTCCTGGGGACTGGCTTATGGGCGTAGTCAAAACGGGGCTTATCCCCTGGTATTATAAGAAAAACTATTGACCACTCTCATCCTCGGTTGAGAACCTAAGAAGCTCTTGTGCTGAGCTCGAGCCAATACTTCCCTGGAGGCATGCTCTCTGAACTGGTCGATGGCTATGTGTCAATACTGGGGTTTCAACCCCATTGTTTTCAACTTCTTTTCCTCACGCAGTCCCTTCTCACCGAGTCTTATTGCTATCCAACTTTCTACCTCCTCCTCATGCAGGTGTCAGTGGGCACTGAGGCTCAGTCCTCAACTGCTTCCTTCTGGCTCCTCTATGGTACCTGATCCTTTGGCCGCCACCCTCCAAGAAGGTTTAGGCTTTCAGCTCTTCCATTTAGCTGAGGAAGGAATGAAGTTGTCAGCCATCTCTCTATTCCCTTCTTTGTAAGAAAAACCAAGAATTCCTTGCTGACACACTCTCCCCTATTATCAGCGAGGAGGCATGGCAAAAGTCCATTGTGTTTCCTCTCTGCCTTGGACATGTATCCCTTCAATTTCTCCATTTTTTCACTTTTCTTCTTCATTGTGGCATTTTCACAGTACCATGAATTACCGTCCAAAAAGATGGTAAAATATTGGCTTTCACTTGCATTTGATGATGATTCAGGAATCTAACAAACATCATTAGGTATTATTTTTCTTATTCACTTGCATGCATTCGGTTATTTTTGGGCTGACCTTCCAAGTATTTTTTGCAGTATTCAAGTTTTCCTTAAGTTTCACAAACTCTGGGTATGGAGAGCACATATATAAACCTTCAGTGCCATGAATTAATCATTGCTCTATTTTCCGGGACTTCTATATCTTCCTTCTTCTTAAATTTTCTCTTATTATGTTGCAAAACTATCTGGGATATGATACATATATGCTGCCTCATTTTAGTGTCCCATTTGACATAATTCTTTTATGTTTTTCACATTGTTGACACCTTTGTATGTAACTAACTTAAAACTTTTTCCATCCAATTTTCTTTCACACATCAGGTTTCTATCTAGTTTTGGGTACAGTACACCTCTTGTAATTTTAACTCATATCCACCATACTGAAATAACATTTTCATAATAACTTTTCTTCTACATAGAACTAAAAACAAACATCTTTCCATTGTTCCACTTTGCGTTACCTGTGATGCTACTGTCAAAATCAGCATGTCTGTCTTTATGATGTTTCATCTGATCACTAGCACCAGAATCCATGTTCCATATCAATTTGGAATCTTTTTTTTTTATTCATGACATGTTCAAAGGTGAATTCCTTTTTTTCAGTTTTCAATTACTACAACAATTGCATTTATACCGTTGAGTCTGGAAATAAGAAATTTCGTCCTCTAAAGCTGCATTCTCTTCTCTGTCCATTCTGATTGCATATACTATATATACACTCATAAACATTTCTTCAGTTTCACTTCATCTACATACTTCTTCAAGCACATCAACAATTTGAAATGTTTCCATTTTCATGTGAATATCGCTTAAAATATCCCGCGCTTTTTTTGCTTTGGTACCTTCAATGATGACGTCTAGATCTAAATTATCCTCTCGGTGTGTGATATAATTCAGTGTGTCCTTATTTCTTTGAAGTATTGCATTTGCGTCCAGTCGTCTTGATCGTCGTCACATCCTTGATCTATACATTCCTCTAAGTCTTCTGAGTAAAAGAAGCTCTGTTCTCTTAGCCCAATAGAAATAATTGTGGTTGTGAAGTAATAAACTGAGTTTGGTTGGGGATAGTTAACGGAGAACGGAACCATTGTACCTGCGCAGAGACAAGAGGGGACGCCATGTGGCAAAGGGATTGATGAAAGGGAGAGTACAATGTACACGAGTGGAGTAAAGACAAAATCGGAAACTTAAAGTGATACAGTGAAAAGTGTATGAGTGGTAAACTTGGGATAAACTCAGTTATACGAAAGGAGCACAGTAAGAAACTGATGTCAGTAGACATAGTGGTGATACTAAAGGATAAGGGAGTGAGCAGCCAGTTGGAAAGGATTGCACCATAGGGCACGAGTGGTGTTCAGATGGTGAAGGAATGAACAGGCCTTGGACAAGTAAGGCCTTTATAAACAAGCAGAATGGGAGACATCATGGCCACTGTGTTGAAGCCGATACCTGAGTAATCCAGTGAGGGGGATATGTCAGATTTGTTGGAGAAAGTGACCCTGGTGTATGAACTTCAGAATGTCATGGAAGTTGCTACTGTGTTACTATTGAGACTAACAGGCAGTGCATTGCCAGTGTACCAACAACTACCCAAGGACAAACGGGGTAAGTTAGGTGATATCAAAAAGAGCTTAAAAGCCGTCTTTGCAGGGAACTCCTTTGCTTCATACGAGAAGTTTGTGAACCAGAAGATGATGTCAGGTGAGAGCCATGATGTGTTTTCGGCAAATTTGCGCATGTTAGGTCTAACACATTGGAGGAGTGTCTAAAAAGACTTTGGCATGTGAGATGTGATAGGCTTGCTTAAAGGCGCAAGGCAAATGCCATGTGCAGTAGCCAACTTTGAAGACTGAAACCTTAAGCGTATACTAAAGAGAGCCAGGGCTGTGTTACTGGATGAGGGTGCTGGTATGGCGGGTTGTGTGGCGACAATTGGTGAGGAATGCAAGGGTGCGAGTGGATCACTATTGCAAGCAGAGGTAGGTGCAGTTACAGTTTTGATAAAGACTTGGACCAAGATTGGACCGCACAGCAGTCAACAAGGTTGTTACGCATGTTGAGGGTCAAACCATCTTACCAGGCACTGTCTAGTTGCTAAAAAAGAGAAACGAGAAATCAAGTGCTTCAAGTACGTAAAAGTGGGACATTTTGCAACGGAATACCCTGAGAGGAATGCTACAAAGCGGATGGGAAACAAGTAATGAAAGTTGGCTTAGTTAGCGGTCGTCAAGTTCATGATGTGGTAAATGGTAGTGAAGTTTGTGAGTCTACTGACCCTGAAACTGTGAAGTGAAGTAATGGAAGCTTGAGTGGACGTCAAGGTGTGGTATCAGATAGGGATGGATATATTGCACTATCGCAGGCAGCATTATCTGACAGTCATAGATTTTGGTCCCTCGCAATTTGCTACATGGTGCCGGTTGCGTATGCAAACTAGTGAGTGTGTAATAGAACAGCTAGAAAATATTTTCTTTGAACGTGAAGCCCCAGAAGAGATTCTGACAGTTAATGAGTTCTGTAGAGTTCACTGATAAGTAGGATGTGAAGGTGAAGTTCAGGTGTGCTTATGTAGCATTAGGTAATAGTGTGGCATTGAGATGTCATAAGACAATGAATGTGATAGCTACAAGGAAACAGCGTTAAATAGGCGAGGCTGTGTATATCTATAATATCACACCACGAGATGACTGTGAGGAGGAAACTGTTCCTGCAAATGTACTCTATGGATATGTCGTAAGGCTGCGTGGGGTAGGTGAGACAGTACGATAGCAACAGGTTGCCACAGGAGGATATAAAGTTAGTGATGCTGTGTGGGTAAAATCCTCAATTAATGCCGTGACACCCAGTTTAGAAACTAAAGAATCACGGGTGTTCAGTCACCTCCAGCAGTAGAGGTGGATTGAATACCACAACTTGTAGGAGACCTAAGATCAGGGATTTATTCTTATGTAGTACCTAGCAAGAATAATGACCATTAAGATGTTGATTAGGATTAGTTTGTGGATCTACCCCGACTGACAATCCAGTATGATATTCAAAAAACAGTAGTGAATGAAGTGCGACAGGTATTGGAAAATGATCAGCATGACGATCCGGCAGCATATGCAGACATGTTGCAGCCCATACCAAACAGTATAGACTGTGTTCATGTGGTGGTGACGAGCGGGAAGAAGTGATTGAGTTCAATCATGGGCGAGTGTGTTGTGAACTAATAAACTGCATTTGCGTGAGAAGGCAATTATTGGAGACAGGAACAATTGTGCCTGTGCGGAGACAAGAGGGGAGGCAGAATTTCGAAAGGATTGATAGAGGAAAGAGTGCAGTATAAACGAGCGGGGTAAAGACAAAATATAAAATTTACACTAATACTGTGGTGAAAAATATAATGGATAAAAAGTGGACTGTATCCTTAATGTTGTTACTGACTCAAAAGCCGCCAAAAATATCTTTTCGTAACAACTACCACTACTCCCTTTATGGCTTCTCAGGAATAACGAGAGATTTCTCTCTCCAATAAACTTAATTATTAGTGTAACCGATATTCAAAAGCACCACAGTCATATAACTCTCAACAATAGGACTACACTAAGTCCTTTCACTTACTGAGCAGTCACTATTAACAAGAACTCAAATCAAAAGTTTTAATAAAGTACAACGAGACACAAGTTTAATTTCTCTCTCTCTTTCTCTCTCTCTCTCTCTCTCTCTCGCGAGTACTCACGGGTAGACTTTCCGACCTTATGAATATGAACACCTTGATGTTAAATAAGTATCAGATCAATTTTTAATTACCAACTGTACATTAAAACATAAATCAATAAAGGATATCAAAATGCACTTGCTAATTTGCAGTTAATTAGTTTAATAACAAAAAGTTGAACATAAATGTGTGATTAAGCAAAGACAAACTCAAGGGGGTTTACAAGTCAATGGCACTTCAACAAAATTACGACAAGTCCAAAAAATAAGAGTAGATCACTGCTTACGATCTTATACACACACACAACCACCACCACGACAACCCAATAACAGATCGGCTCAAGTTTGAGCCCTGAGGCTCATGAGCAAAAGCTGTCTCTCTCGCCGTGCATTCGTGTTTTATACGAAAAAAAGAGACAAGTTATACAGTTTCAGTAGATGAAAGACTGCTTATAAGATTCACATTAACACAAAAAACCTTTTAGTAAATCCAAAGATTGATGTCAAAAATAAACTCAAGACACATAATGTGCAATTTCAAACACAATTTTTAAATACAATTAACTGGTTGGTGATGTGCGACAAATTCCATGTGATCAACGCCATAACCATATAGTGTACATACATACGCACACAAAAAATAAATGATGACCTCAATGTGGGAGCAAATATCCCTGGCCATCTTCTGACCATTAATCTCTTCCTAATCTTTTCCTAATGGGTACTCTGGTCAGGCGGGACAAGATGTTACACTCACCGTTGCTACTCTCCTAGTCCTCTTACGGGTAGAGGCCTTACTCAAGATATGAATGGGCATATGCTGGGCATTATTCAGGATATAAATTTAATTATGGTTTCTGAATGGTACTGTAGTGTAAACCCATTTCTTTGTGCTTAGTCGTACTTCAAACATTACATACTAAAATCATAGTAGTACACACAAACAGACAAATTAATGTAAGAGTGTCATTCTCGAGTTAGATGTGGTTCTTTTAACTCTTATCCTAACATGCAAAAAGAACGAACGTATTTCTACAAAATATGAAAACATGCAAATTTCGGTCTCATGAATAAAAACAACTGCAGTAACATAATTTCGTTTGTTATTTACCTTATAAACGACACTTCCCAATAATAATCAGTCAATAATTTTTACGAACATGCAATAATAACAACCTTACGCTAAGAGGTAGATTATGGTTGTACAGAGGAATACACAAAAGACATTATATTAAATTGTTGTGAGAAGAATTCTTCACAAATACAGTAAGAAGTGTATGAGCAGTAAACTTGGGGGAGAGCCTAGTTATACAAGAGGAGCACAGTGAGTAACAGATGTCAGTAGACATAAGGGTGATACTAAAGGATAAGGAAGTGAGCAGCCAGTGTGAAAGGTTTGCGCCACGTGGCACGAGGTGGCTGAGCCGGCAAATGAAAAGACAGGCCTTGGACAAGTAAGTTGAACTATTAGAAAAATTTTGTGCACCTTGCTGCATCATAGTACTCTTGTAGTCATCAGTGTAATAACATGTTGTTCTTCCAAGACTTTGCCATCTTTTACGAAATTTATTTAACTGTTGCTGGTCTGGCCCATAACCTGTTAATGTTTCTTTTTGGGTTATATGTGACTCTCCTACTTTCATAATTACATATTTACCTTCCCGAGTTTGATCAACAAAAACACCATCTCAGTCATTACATCTTGATGTTCAGCTAAAGTTATATGTTATGGATGACAAAATAAGACCCTATAGTTTTTTCACACAATATGGGGTGGATTTATTTACATTATGGTAAGGGGACAACCGACTTTGGCATGCGCTGCTGCCGGGTAGTAAAGATGAAATCATATAATTACAAAGAAAACTCAGAATATTACAAATAAATCATTATAAAATTCAACTTGTCATTCACCCTCTTAAAAAGTTCATCAAGACGACGAATGCCTTTTATGAATTTATTTTGTTCTAGCATGGCTTGCTTGATAGCTTGTTAGATTGTTCAGCCTTATGCTGTAGACGGGCTCTTGCTTCGGCAGCTCATAGTTTCTCATGACAGAAATTTATTAAAATTATAAAAACATCAATATTATTTCAGTTGCTTCCAATCATTTTTGCTAAAGACAATATAAAAAAAAATAGAATTATTAGGATGTAAAAATTTTTCATCTATATTTTATCTTTAAACTAATATTTTTTCTGCGAAGTTCATATTATTAGATTATGATTTTTACTTTTTTTTGTTATCTAGAAATATTTTGAATACTTCAGAATTGTAAAATGTTTCAGAAAAGCAAAAATGCTATGAAGAATGGTTGCCGGCTTAGTGTGTGGCCTACCTTTGTTATTTTGGTTTATTATTTGTCCTACCTGGCGTGTTAGGTTAGGTTAGGCTAGGTTAGGTAAGGTTAGGTTAGGTTAGGTTAGGTAGGTAAGGTTAGGTTAGGCCACATACCAAAAAGGAGATGGAATTTCGTAGGCCATATTTGAAAGGTAGGCCACATACTAAACCGGCACCGAAGAATGTCATGAAAGATATTCAATTTACAAAGCAATTGAACTTCCAGGATTACGTTGCCTACTGGCTTGTACAGTTATAATATGATTGCCTCACATTCTCATGGCAGCCTATTAATGATCGCAGGGACCATAAATTTAAGCTGTTTATTTGGAGGCCACTGCTGTGGTTAGTCACCAGATTGGTGGGTAGGACTGATATTCTGATTACATTGCCTACAGACTTTTTAAGTTGTAATTAGTTTGCCTGTTGTTGTTGGGGTATTAAAGCCAACACTTGTTGTTGGCACGGGCCTTTCCCTTGGTTGGCCCGTAGTCCGTTTGCCTGGCATTGGCCTGTAAGTATATCAATCCTACTGCTGATATGGGTCACTACAGTGGTGGGTTAGGCTTGCCCAGCTGATGTTCTAGTTAGTATCTATTCTGAGGAATCTCTAACTGAAACCAGACACCTCTGACCTTCAATATTTATCATACCTTAATTTTACTTCACCAACTGAAATATATTCGATGATACTGATTTAATCTTCCGTTTGCTTTACCTAAATCTTATTTACCAGCTAATTCCTTATCTTAAATATCTTTATTTTCTTTTCCCTTAACTCCTGATCCTCGTGATAATAGAAAATCGAAGTCCTGGTTGGTCAAGTCGTCCATTTCTAACTTTTAACTTCATTGGTTACTATGATAAATGAACATACGAGAACAGATTCAATTCTTTAAAATTCTAACCTAAATGTTTGATATATTTGTAATATAAGCATTTATTACGGGATAGTTAAACCCGAGATATTGAGGAGAGTAATCTTGGTAAGGGATATTAGCAATCGTAAGGTTCATTCTTGTGTTTCGAAGGTAAAGATCCTTTTTATCTTTTACCTTCCTATAATATTGACGTAAACTCTTGTCCAATATATCAGATCCAAAACAGAGCCCAGAAGTGAGATGGCTTTAGTAAAGAAAAGTAAGTTAGGCATATAAATGATCTAGTCACATGTGGAGTATTTGAGGTCTCTGGACGGTTGATAAAGCTTTTTCCTAGAATAGAGTGAAGTTTATGGAGTTCATCACCAAAGATATTACCAGGGTGCTGTGCCCTTCATTGATTATAGAGTGCTCCTATCCCCCTCAGCTAATTCTTTGTTGAATGTTGTAGGAAGACATTCAAGGAAGAAAAATTAGTTCCCACTCAGATTGATCGAAACAGAAATTCTCCAGAGTAGAATTATCCTATCGTATGCTTCTGTATCAATACCCACTGTAAAGAAAGAAGTATTGTTATTATAATACGTTTTTGTAAGCTCATATAATTTTTCGTACGAGATGTAATGTTCTAGTGATTACTGGAATAGTAATTTGTGTTGTTAATATAGTCCATGGTATATTTCCCTTAACATTAGACATTTTGTGTATGTTTAACACTAGAACAGCCACTGACAGTTAACCCCCTAAAATGAGCAAGCGGTCAAAATGACCACACTTGAATTTCCATTGCATTTATGCTCTTATTTTTTAATGTATAACTCCTAATTTATTTTCAGTAACTTATGGTTATTTTAGGATAATAAAAAACTGTTCATGAAATAAACATGCTGTGTTTTATTTAAATCAATGCCATTGCAGGGTATTATTATAGTTTTTTAATAGGAAAACTCAATATTAAAGATTGAAATCAATAAAAATCACAATTGCTATGATAACTAAAAAGTCTGTTGAAATTGAAATAAAATTTCCAAAAAATATTGTCATGGAGACTGGAAAATCCAGGTAGGTTCTATGCACAATATTCACATAAACTCTATTACACACACACACACACACACACACACACACACACACACACACATATATATATATTTTGATTTTGCGTAATACGCTACCCAAACTTTAATTCCAAACCTGTCATGCTTACTAGCAATATATTGGGTAAAAGGACAACTGCATTTTGTTGGAAAAAAATAGTCCTCTACTGTTCTATTTTCCCTTGGCTATAACAAGAAATATTGTTTATGATGAATATGTCCCAAACATTTTGAGTTTGCATTCGAATGGACCGTGATGATCGAATGTCAAATCTTACGAATTTCATAATTTCCTTGAAACGTTGTCTCTCGAAAAAAAGGAGGACCCCATTTTACTGACAATAGATTTTCAACAGATTGTCATTTTGCAAGAACTCCGCTGGCATACATAATGCCTACAGTAGCATAAATCTCTTCAAATGATATGTTCCAAATCTCATCATTCAATTTCACTTCAGTTTCTATACACCTTTGGATGTGTTTGATGATGAAGTCATCTATCAATAATCTGAAGGCGCTCAAAACTTGTCCAGGAAAACTTTGACGTTTGGCAAGGGATGTTGGTCCCGGTATTTCTTGTATAATGTCTTGGGCGGTAATTTTCCCGACATTGACAAGATCCTGTTCAATAACTTCCCACCGAGTTCCTTCCTTGCCAGTCAGAATAGTAGTACAAGTTGTTTGCACATCCACAGTATCTTCTTTGTTTGAAAGAGCAATAGTGCTTTGCAACGGTTCGTTTTTTATTATCACTATCCTCATGATAGTCATCAGATTCAGATGAACTTTCTTGATTGGGGATATACTCCTTTTCTTCATCTTCAGATATTGGATCTCTTTCAGAATCAGGTTCAGATAGTGTCAACAAATATGTCACAATTTCATCATTCGACAGAGAGCGTTTGTACAAAAAGTTTACCCTTTAGTACTTCAAGGGAAACTGACTGAAACAGTAACATGCTGCCAGAGACTTACAGGCGCCGGAATACACGCCACCAAGCGTTTTGACCGGCGCGCCTCCATAATTACTACTGCATTGCTGTCTAGCGGTCAAAATGACCATTCGGTCATTCTAGGTATTATGTAATATATCTTAAGGGATTATTGCATATTTTAATGTTCCCTTGTTATCAATACATATAATGAAAAGTTTGGAAAAGTCAATGAGTATCAAGTTTGTTGGGCAAAGATTGTAATAGCTTTATGCATCTGAAAATGAAAATGACTGCTTGGTCGTTCTAGTGTTAAACTCGGGCTATATCTATTGTGTAAAATTCTAGGATCATGCTATATCTTGTCAAAATATAAGAGTAGTTCAAGGCTAATGTTCTGTTCTGTTATGATTACCCCACATCAAGCATGACATTGGATTAGGGCTAGTTCAGCATTTACTGTCTTTCTCAGTATATCATGTTCCATGCAGATATTAACAAGGACTGTGTTGTCAATAACCCCTTTCAAAATTATAGAAGACAATATTATAATATTGAAACAATTTCTGTGCAGGACCTGGAAACGGATTCCTCCTATAGAAGTATGAAAGTTTTCTCGATTTTTCCTAATCATTTATGCTAATGACATGAAATTATTTATTTTCTTCAAATTTATGAAGACGTAAAAGTTATTTCATTTTATTTGGTAAGTGTTCACAACACCACACTCTCCACATGGGCTCTGGGTGGCTTCATCAAGTGGGCTTTTGTCTGTTTTTCTCCAGCATTCCAGGCAGTAAGTTGTTCAAATTATGTGGTCGAGGCTAGTGGTGGTTATGAAGCTCTCGCAGGATTTCAATATTTGTCTAACAGCCTGGAGATCATGGAGCGGGTGCCTTTCATCATTTCTTGTTAATATTTTTAGCTCATTTAATGAGCTGTTCAGTGGTGCAATGTTTACCAATCTATAGGGTACTAGAAAGAAGGTTTGGTCTTAAGGCACCAGTAATTATTTGACATGCTTGATTTCAGTTTGACATCAACACAAGGGAAGTTTATATGCAGCTTTTCACTTTAGTAGGTGACCTATATACTGTACAGGTTTCTACCTTAGTCAGTCTACATGCAGGTATCTGTTTTAGTAGGCAGTCTATATGAAAGTTTTTACTTTAGTAAGTGATCTATCTGCAGGTTTCCATTTTAGTAGGTGATCTACATGCAGGTTTTCTACATTAGTAGGACATCTACATGCAGGTTTTTTACATTAGTAGGAGATCTACATGCAGGTTTTCTACATTAGTAGGTGATCTACGTGCAGGTTTTTACTTTACTAGGTAATCTAGACGCTGGTTACTAATTTAGTGGGTGATCTACATGCAAGTTTGCACTTTACTTGGTGATCTATATACCTGTTTCTACTTTAGTTAATGATCTACCAGAAAGTTTCTACATTAGTAAGGGATTTAGATGGAGATTTCTACTTCAGTATGTATCTATATGCTGGTTTTTTCTTTAGTAAGTTAACCTACTTTCAGGTTCCTACTTTAGCATTTGATCTGCACTTAGGTTGCTACTTTAGAAGGTGATCTACTTGCAGGTTTATACTTCTGTAGCCATTGACCAGGAGGTTTCTTCTTCAGTGAAATATACTGCTGGCACTCACATTTAATTTCACACCTATACTGGTACCCATAATCAATAATCCCCCAACCTCTCTCTCTCTCTCTCTCTCTCTCTCTCTCTCTCTCTCTCTCTCTCTCTCTCTCTCTCTCTTAGCATTTATTTTTATATTCCTACTTAACCTCACTATTTCATGGATGAATGGCCACCTGGTTCAAGTGCAGCAATTCCAGAAGAAAAGCTTTTCTCAATGCTAGGCCAAAAAGTTAGAACCTAACCTTAGATGCAGAATAGGGAAGTACTTCAGAGATCTTAAGAAAAAGAACGCGTGTTGAAGAAAAACATATTTTTTAAATAAATATTTTGTTTATTTTGAGCAGAACTTACTCATAAATTATTCTTAACTCAATATTTTTGAGGATATTTTACATAAAAATATAGATTACAGCAGTCAAGGTGAATTTATGCCATTTTCAGTCTATTCGTTCATACGCATCCTACTCCGGTTATGATTTAAGCATTTATGGTAAGGTGAGACACTGGACAGATCTGGTCAGTTAGTCTGCCTTTATATCATTAACTCTTTCCTAACTGCATCGCAGCCGCGACCTTGATGTTTTCTTGGAGAATATGATTTCTGAGTGTACCTCTTAATGCACCCCAACTCACCATTGAATGACAACTCCCTCTTCTGTTCCCCCCTACACAAGGGATGAAGAGAGGCAGAGTATCTATTCAAAACAGGAGTAATAGTATGAATAAAGTAACAAAATTTATTGTTACAATGTAGTGTCTCAGTGATGTCACTGATTAAATACTGATGCCACCCAGATGCGGTCTCCATGACAATGGACCCATGTCCCTTGGTCTCAAATACCTCAAAACCTTTCAAATGAAAAAAAATAAAAAAAATACCATAATTCTAATGAGATCCATAAAATCGATGCAAAAATATGAATACAAAATCTTACCATATATCTAAGAAACCAAACTTCAGATAAACCGATATAAGTAGTTTGAACCTTGCTAAGAATATGCGGTCATGGATGTAAACTCAGATAATTCATAAAAAGATCTCTAAATATATAAAAATGGAAGGGAGAAATATATAAGTTACGAGATTTAATCTCATGGCACTAGTGATGAGAACGTTGAGAAACATTACTTTAATATATCAATTGATATGTGCCAACAAAATATTGAGATCAATCTCAAAGTAATCAGACATCCTATGTGCCCTAAGAGTTTGCCGTTGATGTCAAGTACTCTTGCTGACCTGAGCTATAGAGTACAAGGAATAACAGGCGGCCATAACTTGCAAAAGGTGGAGAACATTGCCGACTGCTGCTGCTACGTGGTTCAGGAATGTACACTTCTTTTTTTGCCATATTAGCAGAGGCTAAGATACCTCAAAAACAGTATCACTATAAATAATCCTAAACAAGTTTTTATTATCAAACCGAAGCCGTGGGAAGGAGAGTGGTGAGCCGTTGGCGTGTGGGAAACAACTCCTGAATGTCAACAAATAAACCTCGAAGAAAACTCAAAGTCAAAATCTCACTTAGAATTCTTAAATGGATAAACAGTTGTTTATACGACCAAAATATCATGAAGTTAAACATCTAATAGTCAGCACACAACCTAAGTTCTTTTTCAGGACTAATAATTGCTAAACAAATTTCAGTGATCTTTTTAAGAAAAAATAAGAAACAGATAAGATATCTTATCTTATTTTCTACAATATATATATATATATATATATATATATATATATATGTATATATATATATATATACATATATATATATATATATATATATATATATATATATATATATATATATATATATATATATATATATATATATATATATATATATATATATATATATATATATATATATATATATATATATATATATATGTGAAAGATTTCTCGAATCTTATTCCTCGGATAGTTTGTCCACTCGGTTTGTTTATGGAAAAAAACTTGACATCAAATGAAATCTACATTCCTTACTAAGCTTCTTTTCCGTAATGTGCTATCAAATCAGGCAATAATTATCCCTCATAATAATGAATAGCATTATTTTTTTTTTTGCAGCATTTAGTAAATATAATTGTTTTTATTGCAAAGCAGTGGAGAATAATCTATAACAAAAAAGTTACCTCCTTAGAGGAAAAAGAAGGCATAGCTTCTTTTGTCAAAAGTCTCTTACTTTGGGGACTAAATTTGCAACAAACAAGACTTTATATCATCCATGAAATCACTGTTTGCTAAATGAACAGAACAAATCGCACCATTTTTACAATTCATTTTATGAGTTGAACAACATGCTGGTTTTCAGCGCACTTAAAAATAACCATCAATTGGAAAATTGAAATGACTGACGTGAACACTTTGTTTTCAGTTTTGTATTAAAACTCCAAAAGACTGAAGAGATTTTGGCCATTTTCGTAGGAAAAGTAACAAAATAATGATAATAAAACAAAATCCTTACAGACAAATCTAATAAGTAGATCCTGAATTCTTGAA
Source organism: Palaemon carinicauda (assembly GCF_036898095.1). Taxonomy (NCBI): domain Eukaryota; kingdom Metazoa; phylum Arthropoda; class Malacostraca; order Decapoda; family Palaemonidae; genus Palaemon; species Palaemon carinicauda. Next base: position 31,863,220 of record NC_090767.1, read on the forward strand.
TGCAGTCTGTGAATATTGTTGACCGGATTAGTATGAAAACAAACACAACCTTTGGCATGGGTAGACTGACGTCACTGACCTCGACCTTTTAATTTTTATCTGCGTGCCAGCTGATTTCTTTCTTTAGACTTTGACTCTTGCCACGATAAGAACATAATTCAGTGCTTACACCTGCTATGGCAGACGATGACGGAGGATCGTCTTCCCCTTTCCCTGACCCCTCATTCTCAGCCTACACCCCCTCACCTAATCCCTCGTTCTCAGATGATCAGTCACTCTGCTATAATGTTTCTCTTGCGTTAGTCCTCATTTCCCTCGTGCGTGCGTGCGTGCGTGCGTGCGTGCGTGCGTGCGTGCGTGCGTGCGTGCGTGCGTGCGTGCATGCATGCACAGATTGCCCGGCCCTTTTTGTCCAGGCGGGGCTCATAGACAATCATTCATAGCCCCCAAGAGGGGCAACCCCGACCCGTGTGGCTGGGGCAGTCTAAGGTTCCGAGCTCCATGAGAAATTCTTACTGTCAGGTCTTGCTCAGCCCCTAGCAAGCCTTATTTATATCACAGTGAGACACCTGTTTCTGGAGAGTCAGTTTGCCGCAGATATCATGACTGGTAACAGCAGGGTGGGGCAAAGGCAGTCATCCCACAGCAATTAGCAGCAGGGGTGGCAGCAAAAGGATCAGGCCCCATAGAGGAGCCAGAATGAGGCAGTTGAGGACTGAGCCTCTTTGCCCACTGACACCTGCATGAGAAGGAGGTAGAAAGTTTTATAACAGTAACACTCAGTGAGTAGAAGGGACTGACTGAAGAGTGGAAGGTCTTCAATAGAAGTTGAAAGCATAGGGTTCGAAGCCCCAATATTAAGACTTAGCCATCGGCCACTTCAGAGAGCATGCCTCCACTGAGGTATTTGCTCGAGCTCTGCACAAGAGCTCCCAGGGTTCTCAACCAAGGTTGAAAGTGGTCAATAGCTTTTCTTATCATACTAGGGGACAAGCCCCGGTTTTACTAGGCCTAGGGGCCTGTCCTCAAAAAACTGGACCACAGGGGTTTACTTTCTTAACTCATGTACCTGGCAGAGTGTGGTTCCCATGGTTAGGAACAGTGTCAAGTAATTCTTGTTATATGATGGCCCGTTTGTATAATTTCGGGTATTAGGAAGTGTCATAACTATACATGGTTTAATTAAGGCATCAAGGAATGTTGCTAAGGTTGGTGTCTGGCATGCAATCCCCTAAGGAAGAAATGGAGCAATTTTAGGTTGGAGAGAAGGGACTGACAGTACTAAGACCCATAGAGGGGAAGACTCTGGGTGGGGAGTTGGAGGGTATTAGTGGTAGGTTAAAGATGTGATGCTTTGTCTCCGGCTAGCATAAGATAGAGTTATAGGAAAGAGGAGAACCCAGTAAGAAAGAGGGACTGGGTTGCAGGAGAAAGAAAGCAGCATGAGTGAAAGTGATGTCTCTCATCTATAAATCTCAATCCTCGATCAAGCATTTAAACATATATCTCTTGTAGCTCCATCAAAAACCAAATTGAACAATTATTGTGATATCAGACATGCACATCTCAGTAATAATTCAAAAGAATTGCACAAAGCATTTATGTTGTTAATAGTATTTTTGTCAGGTGAACTTGTGGAATAAAAAACAATTCTAATTAATACATAATAAGTGCCATTATATAATAAAAGACAAAAAAAAAATTAGCTTACATCTAATAAAGATTTTTTTCTAATTCCCTTCTTTATCTTCACACTGACGCAAAGAGTAGCTTCGGTTACTTTGTATGTTAGCTCCTATTTTAGTTGTAGAAGGGAGACCCACCATACCCCTAGGCCCTTGGATATGGTATCTAGCTTTCTCCTCTGCTCATACAAGACTTTTGGGGATTTCACCAGTTAGAACTGGAAAAGGAAAGCATACCCTTAAGCACATTTTTCACACCTTGGGGTAGGTATCAATACCAAAGGACACCAATATGACATTTTTGTGCTTCCAACACATATACCTTCCGTTTCGATGTAGCCATTGTACCCAGAAAGTTTAAGTATGGGGACGACACAATTCTCTATGATTCGAGTGTAGAAGAGACCTTCTACCATGTGTATTACTTCCTCGTAGTCTGTGCATATAAAGGCATCACCTTGAAACCAGAAAAATTCAAGCTCTGCAAGAAAGAAGTGGAATTTGACACGTTTGACATCGGTTGGGATTCCTACAAGCCTTCAGAAGATTTTTTTTATCTGCCATCAAAATATTTTCTATGCACAAAAAGTCCACAATATCTGATATCAGGTCGAGGTATGGTTTTGTCAATCAGCTGGCCCCCTTCCTGACAACAGCACCCATTATGACCCCCTGTAAGGATGAGCACCTTCAGGAAAAGTTCCATCAAGTGCAAGACACCATCTGCAAGTTGGCCAAGGACGGCCTCACCTACTACGACAAGCTGCGGCAGACTGTTTCAGTCACTGACTGAAGTGAGGAGGGCGTGGGCTTCGTCATCCTCCAACAATATTGCAGTAGTACCTCGTTGAAACCCCCTTCTGTTGTAGAGATGGCAGGAGAATAACGCTTTGTGGCAGTCATTTACTCACGCCCACCGAGTCTGGGTATGCAGCTGTGGAGGGGGAAGCCCTTGCAGTGGCCTGGTGCTTGAAAAAGGCCCGATTATTCTTATTGTGCTGCTCGAACTCAACCATTGTCACGGACCACCGCCCTTTAATCAAATTCGGAGCCAATAGAAGTCTCGGCAATACCACCAACCACAGACTATTTAGATTAAAGGAAAAAACATTATTGTATAATTTCAAAGGTAAATACCTACCTGGCAAGAGAAATCATGCATCTGACTCTCTCTCTCTTGATTTCCTGCTCTACGGACGGCACCAGATGGAAAGGATGCGAGTTTTAACAATGAATTAACGATTGCTATAGTATCAGCAATAATGGAAAACCTACAGGAGCAGTACACCATAGACAAGAAAACTGTTGAAGAGGCTGCTCTGAACGACCGAGCATATCAACTACTAGTCGCTCGAGTGACTGCAAGGGATTGGAACCGGAAGACATTACAAGAAATTGCATGTGTGAGACCCTTCTAGGGCATCAAAGAGCGTCTTTCTATATCCAGGAACCTGGTCACACACTGCTTCTACGATTACTGCATTCGCCTTGTCATTCCCGAAGGGCTTCGTCATCAGATAATCACCAACCTTCATGCTGGACATCAAGGCCTAGACACAATGTTGAGAAGAGCGAGACATTCGGTTTATTGGCCAGGCATCGAAGGAGACCTCCAGCATCCTCGTTCACGGTGTACATCGTCCAACGGTCACTCACCATCATTGCCAGCCGAAGTCATGATAATAACCACAACCCCAGAGTATCCCTTCTAAAAGACTGTCATGGACCAGTTTCAGCTTGGAGAACACATGTATATGGCATATTGTGACCGGCTTACAGACTGGCTAAATATAACCCACTTCCCTAACGGCACCTCGTCTGCAAAGATCATGAGAAAACTTAGGCACTACTTCACTTGATGGGGAGCACCTGAACAATTGTCTACGGACAACAGCACGAACTGGTGAGCAAAGAAATTATGTCCTTCTACACGAGATGGATAGTTGACATACGCTTAACACTGCCCCACTACCTGCAGTCAAATGGGAAAGCCGAGGCCACAGCCAAGTCCGCAAAGAGAATAATTAGAGCATGTATCACTGGGACTAGAAGCTTCGATAACGACAAGGTATCATTGGCAATGCTGCAGTACTTAAACACGCCCTTAAGGGTTATAAATAATTCTCATTCATAATTGGCCACTGGGAAACAGTTACGCGATGGTGTACTGACCACAAAACTCAACTATATGATTAACCACCACTGGATAAAATTCATTGAAAAAAGAGTACTTCCAGTAGAAGAGAAAAATGTGAAGATAATTGAAAGCACCACCGACAGAAGACTAACGCCCTTACAGCAAAGCACGCTCATTAGGGTTCAGAACTGAATGACATAGGCCTGGGAAAGGCTTGAAATCATAGTCGAGCAACGACATCGCAGACAGTACATCGTAAGACTAGATGGTAGTGGCCGTCTGTCGATAAGGAACAGAAGACACCTCATCGTTACTGAACTGCCTGTCAGTGAAACAAAAGGAGCCACTCCTACCAAAGACGCAGCGGCTCAGTAGCCTAAGTCTCCTCCATCAGCGCCCGAGGTATGGCCTCCAAGGGAGAGAGAGACCCGTGCCTGGATGAACGATTACGTATAATTATCTTGGCCTTGTTTCTGCAATAATAAAATGAAAATGTTTTATGTTTTGCTTTTACTGCATTTGGACGTGCATTGATTTCATAATTGCAAAATTATATTCTGTAAAAGATTTTATGTTGATGTTGCAACTAAATTTTAGTGAACATCTTGCAATACTGATGTAATTATTGCGCTGCTTGATGTTATGTGAATGCTCTCTCTCTCTCTCTCTCTCTCTCTCTCTCTCTCTCTCTCTCTCTCTCTCTCTCTCTCTCTCTCTCCCCTTTTCAGTTATTCCAATGTTACCATTGATTATTACGATTATGATTCAGAATACTTGTCCGATGTTTTTCTTAAGCATATCCTTTGTCATACCTGCTTTTGATATTGTTGTTTATAAGTTTTGAAAATATTACCCTTTTCATAATATTTTGGGAGGGAGTTGTAAGATATGGCTGCATGTAGTGCCTGAGCGCCACCCACATAAGTCACGTCATTTTCTCGTCACGGGTTATCTGTATTTCCTACTGCTATGAATCAGTTGCAATGAAGATACGAAACCATCCAGACCATCGTTTTCTAAATATTTAAATAATTGTACCTCAGTAATCTTTTCTCTTTCAAAAGATATTTCCTCTTCCACTTTATTTATTTCTCTCTTTCTTTTATTTATCTTAAGACCAACCTCCGGTGATATTTCCTGCATTCTGGTAAGCAAGTATTGCAATTTGCAAATGTCAAAATTAATACAGTTTCACTATAGAGCTTGGGTAAGTTTAACAATACACATAATGGAAGCTCCACAGGGTTAACAAAACTTGAATTAAATAGTTATCGGGAATAGTTAAGATTTCTTTACTTTCAAAGATACCAACGTTACAGTGGCGACGATAATAATAATAATAATAATAATAGTAATAATAATAATAATAATAATAATAATAATAATAATAATATTAATAAGGATAGGGAAGTGGGGAAAATGGGGAAAGGAAGAGTACCCCTGGATACAATCCACTTTATAGCTCAAAGGCGGGTACTCGGGATGGGAAAGATTAAGGAAATAGGGAGAAAGAGAAGTACAAAAGAAGAATAAAAGAGAGGGGCAGACCCTCTTGCAATATTAGAGAATTGGTATTATTATTGATAATACAATAGAATGAAGTTACAGAGATTTCCTTTATGAAATTGGTGACTTACTTAGCGAAACAATTTTATTTATGCTAATATTCACCAATCGTATAGATTTTTTTTATAAAAAAAAGTTCAGGTAAACTGAAAAATAGTAATAAAGGATTCAATAGTCATATTATACCTTAGAAATGAAGTGACTGCTTTTCATGAAATATCTCCTATTAAAGAATTTTGTAATTACATATAAATGTTTTTTAAATGTTCTTGATAACCAAATATTATAAACTGTGTATTATCTTCAAAATGGAAAATTAGAATTTCCTAGGAAAAAATACTTTTTCCTATAGAAAAAATGACGCTCTCTTAGAAAATAACACTCGTTCCCTTCGCAAAGGAATAGTTTCAGAAATATATATATATATATATATATATATATATATATATATATTACATATATTTATATATATATATATATATATGCATATATATATATATATATATATATATATATATATATATATACATATGTATATATATATATATATATATATATATATATATATATATATATATATATATATATATACATATATAAACATATATACATATGTATATATATATATATATATATATATATATATATATATATATATATATATATATATATACATATATAAATATATATACATATGTATATATATATATATATATATATATATATATATATATATACATATATATATATATATATATATATACATATATATATATATATATATATATATATATATATATATATATATATATATATATATATATTTCAAATAAGCCATATATATTAATACATTAAAGTCTGGATTCTCTTAACGACCTTGGGATCAGGGTCGTTAAGAGAATCCAGACTTTAATGTATTATTATATATGGCTTATTTGATTTCCTTGGGCTCTGATCCCAAGGTCGTTAAGAGAATCCAGACTTTAATGTATTAATATATATGGCTTATTTGAAATATGGTAGAAACACGTTTAAATGTGCAAAAAATTTATCATATACATATATATATATATATATATATATATATATATATATATATATATATATATATATATATATATGTATATATATGTATATATATATATATATATATATATATATATATATATATATATATATATATATATATATATATATATGTATATATATACATATATATATATATATATATATATGTATATATATATAAATATATATATATATATATATATATATATATATATATATATATATATATATATATATATATATATATATATATATATATATATAACAAACGATGGTTATAGAACTGATTGTAGATTGCGGAGATCAATTGCCTACTGCTCATCCGATGAGGAGGGGATGAAACGCTTTCTTCCGAAACCATTTTATTATGAGCCAACTATATGTATGTCCGTTAGCACACACTTGCACTATGAGGAACTCTAGCTTCTAAGCTTTCACCAAAAGTCTATTGCTTCTCAAATGACAGACACGGATTTTAGCATTTGACTTAAAAAACAAGAATGTAGATGTGGCAACATGTATGCCACGTTTCTCAAAATATTGTACCAAGAAGTTGTTTGAAATATTGATAATGCACACCTGTATTCATATACATTTTTCTTAAGAATGGAAGTTTGGCAATCCACATACATGAATTTCTCCTGACCAAACCCTCACGATAGTCTGATTTGAGTATAGCATAGAGACAGACCAGGCGTCAGTGCATGCACAGGAAATGGTAATTCCCTTCCCAATTGTTTAGATTTGTAGCCACCTTTGTCATACTGTAATTAAGTGTATTTATGTGTATATTAGGCTGCAAATTAATATTATCAAATAACCTGATGGGTTTCTTGGCCATAGCTCACTTCACTTTTGATTTAACATTATTTCACTGTTGTTGTCTGGCAAGAGTAGTTGGTTTTGCCCCTCACGGCTGCTGTGTGAGCGAGTATTTTGATTTGTTTTACTCACATCTTAAAAAAAAAGATTGAAAGTACACGACTGATGAAATAGAGCAAAGTGATGTTCAGGAAATCACACCACCAAGGCATGCAACTCTCAACAAATAAAGTCAATAAATTCTAGTGAGTTGACCATATTATTTAACTATATAGTGAATCAAGACATTTCAAAGCTTATGATCTGGAATTGAGGAGATTAGCAGAAAAGACGACCATGGGTATTATGGATGTTATGTATTGTGTCTAAGGAAATATTCAGTCTGTTGGAAACTAAACATTTCGGATTGATAAATGAAAAATATTTTGACATATTAGCATTATGTGAAACATGGCTCAAGGACTTTGACAAGGTTAAGAAATAAGCTTTGTAAACAAAACGGGATTATGAAAAATAAAATACCACTTTCTATAGAATAAGTAAACTATCCAATGAAATAGTTCTACCTGTATTAACATATGGGTAAAAAACTTGGAGCCTTGCTGAAGTCTACTACACGAACTAGTTAAACTCAAAGAGCTATAGAAAGACTAATGATAGGGATAGCCTAACACTAAGAGACAGTAAAAGAGCAACATGGATACTAAGAGAATAAACTAAAGTAGAGGGTATTCAAACAACAAGAAAAATAAATGGACATGGAGAGGACCTATAATGAGATTGGAAAAGCGGAAGCAAGGGAAGGAAGAGGAAACAATGGATTAGCGAACAAAGAAAGGTTGTTGGCCTTTTTTACTTCAGTTTATAAATTTTTAAAGGATAATATGGTTTTAAGTGAGTAAGGAACAAGGTTTAAACTTTTAAGGGGATTACCTTAGTTTGAGATAATTTTCATTGTTTCGAGGTAATTTCGGTTTAACTAGCTTAAAATTTAAGAAAAAAATTATTTTCTTTTCAGATTAATCAGGTTAAAAAATATAACGCATAGCATTCAAGGTAAAGGCCATACGACACATGCATGAATGTCAGCTCTGGTAAGGTAGCACATATGTTGTTTGGGTATGTGTCACTTAAGGGTGCTAAAGGAGATCACAGTGAAGTGATGCAGTACTAAGTATTGTTAGGAGCAGAACTTAATTTGTACTCCACAAAAAGTGTATATGTAAATATACGTTATTGAATGTATTCTGATGATGATGTAGACTGCCATGCCTATAGCATGACACGGGCTCTTGTCGCTTGACAGCTCGTAAAAATTAATCTTGGGAAAGTGAAGGACCCATTACAAAGATATATTTAAATACTAGAAAAAGAATCATGATTACTTCACATGCGGAATTTCTCCTCATATATAATTATTAAAACATTAAATAGGTATTATTTCAGATATGTTTTCATTAAACATTATGAAAAAAATTATATCTATGACAGATTAAATAAATACTGCATAAACAACTATAATATAATACATCAATCTTGAGGGCACACACTGTCATATTATCTTGGTACTCGGCCTCTTTTATCTAATGTTATATACTTTATATATATATGGAAGATTTATTTTAAGGTTGATATTGTTCCTACAATGTTATTTTAATTGTTTATTTCCTCTCTCAATAATGGTAGATTGAGATCCTCTATCACTTCCAAAGAGGCTACGACCAGAGCTTCTCTCGGTAATGGGAGACAGGGGATCCTCTAACAGTTTTAATATTATCAATATTATTATTACTTTTATTATGGTTATTGTTATAACTACTGATGAATATATCCATAAAAACTCTAGTTCCATAAACTTTTTACTTATAGTAGGCTACAAAGTAGTGAGATTTTAAAGGCTATAAAAAGGATAATTGCATACTTTGATATCTATATGTTGAATGCTTTTAAACTTTAAGTTACACTTGGAAAGTTAACTGTTTTTTTTAATGTGTTAAAAGCAGCCAAGCAAGATGAATTAGCAGTAATTAAGATAATGCATGATGATATGTCTCATCATTATGCCAGATGCAGTTTCCTCTTTAAGAGGTTTTTTTATTGGTTTCATGGGAGGAAATAATTTGTCTCAGGTTGGTCAATTCATCCAACTGAAACCGATCTTTTAATAATCTAGATTATTCTGTTCAATAATTGAGATAAGGTTTGGAAAAATACGAATGTTTTCAGTAAACCCCACAAGGTGTAAAGTAAGCATTACTAAACTTTTGTTTTAGATTTAGAACTAATTCCGTTGGTTGCGTCAGTGTTAAAGTTCCGTTCCCTACACAGCTAACATTATTCAAAATAAGATTCATAAAGCTCCACAGATGAAAATATGAGGTGTTCCTGATGTGATTTGAATGCTGTTAGTTATGGTATTTTTCTGAAACTATTTTTCAACTTGTAAAGACGCTTAAAACACAAGTAATTGCATATGAAAAACCACATTTCACAAGGAAATCAAACACAAAAACAACTCCTAGAATGCCAGCATTACTCTATATGGTGTTGGTTTTCAAAATTGAATAACCCCTTCTAACATATTTGGAATAATAATGATCTCACCCCCTCTTTGTAAGGCCCTATTCACATCATCTTCTGTACCTTTTAAACTAATCTACCGCTAAAAATCTCTCCGCAGGGACCTTAGGGAGTAAAGGGTTGTACAACCCCACCTGCATCCTATTTTCTACCATTCAAAGGCCTTACACCCCCAACTTTCAAACTACCACTATCCGAGAAATGATGGCCCTCTACTACTACCACCATCATCCTTACTCTGTCCACAACTTTCTCTACCACTAAAAACCTTTCAAATTTCCATTAATGTGATTACCTACCTTACATTTTTACAGGTTACCTACAGGCCGACCAGGGGGAAGGCCCGTGCCAACAACAAGAGTTGGCTATAAAACTCCAACAACAACAACAACAACAACAAGTAGTTATTAGTTACGAATATTCCTATCCCAGTGTCCTTGCCGACTCTTCTTCTGATTGGATGGATAAAAGCAGACTTCTTATTAAAATATGTTTAATGTTTGAAGCTTACATTACTTCTCTACTCTGTGACTTGTCTAACAACTTGTGACTCTCGAGTGAGAGTATGTAAACAAAACTTGCACACATACATACAGTACATACAAAACAAAAAAGACCATCGCTCAATACAAAAGTACGAAGAATCACATCCTAATTTTACGATAACTAATTAATGATTGAATCCTTCACAACAAATGCTACTAAACTTTTGAACTATGTTGAAACAAGTTCTATCAATGCAATACTGTGCAACCTTACTCTTGATACCCATAGAGAATACAGTATTAAAGTACAAAATACATAACAAATACACCCTGGTAATGATTTTGGGGATGAAGTTCATAAACCTTAAGGCTAGAAAAAAGCTTCATCATCTGTCCAGAGACATAAAACTCCACACATGACTAATTAATTTGGTCATTACTAAAGACATCTCACTCTCAAGACCTATTTTAGGGATCCCAGTGAAATGCTGAACAGGAATTTACGTTAATCTAGACAATATTGACGAAGGCAATGGATTGGAGCAGGAAGTTATGATATGAATCTTCACATTCAAACTAAAAGAAAAAAATCATATACTGTAACTTCATTAACTCTTCACTATCTCGGGTATAACTGTCCTGTACCAAGATGATTATATTACCAACACATAAACACTCAAATAAAATGAGATTTGAATTTTAGAGAATTCAATCTATAAGTTTTCAGATGTTCGTTTGTCAAATTAACCCAAAGAGGACAAAAGGTTGAAATGGACGACTTACCCAAATACGGCTTCGCTTTTCTCTTATCACGAGGACCAAAAGTTAAGGAAAAAGAATATAAAGATAATTGAGATTACCGACTACCTCGTGAAAAACATTAAGAAAATCAAGATTGAAGATTGAATATGTGAGATAGTATATCGTAAATAAAAAAAATTAAGATAATCCTTGAAGTCCCATTGCTCTGTTAGTTGCTCTACAATTTTGAAGTATTCCAAGTACTTCTTGATGATAAAAAAAACAGTTAAAAATAAAGATCCAATTATACAAACCTTCCCTCCCTCCCCCCCAAAAAAATCTTAATAGAATATGATTGTAAATTTTTTATATCCTATCAAATTTGAAAAAAATATATATTCATTATTTTTGTCATTAGCTTAAATGAATAGAAACAAATGAGATAATGTTCATACTTTTCTCAGTAAAATCAGTTTCCAAAAATTTCCAATATTGATATGACAAACTATAATAATTTTTATTATCTGAGTTCCAACTGCATTGAACCGGAAAGACTTAGAAATGTCGAACCCGAAGCCCACCGTAAACGAACAGAATCTTAGCCATAAACTACTTATATATTTTGAGAAGATATACCGTTTTACACAAAAAAATTAAGCGTAAGTTTAACAGTACACAAAATGTGTAATATTAAGGGAAATATATCATGGAGCATATTAACAATACATAAGACTATTCTAGTTATCTCTCGAACATTAAATATCATATGAAAAAGTATATGAGCCTTCAACAAAATATTTAAATAACAATACCTCTTCCATTAGTGTGGTTATTAATACAAAAGCATACGATAGCATAATTCTACTCTTGAGGATTCTTTATTCAATGAATCTGAGTAGGAACTAATTTTCCTTTTCTCCCTTTTCCTTATTTCTTCCCTCCGACTATAAACTGGATTGTATCCAGGGGTACTCCTCTTTTCCCCCTTCCCTATCCTTATCCTTCGGCTTCGGCCTCAATATTTTTATCATATATAGAACACCGTTTTCCATATTTTTTGGAAAGGATTAGTGACAACACACCGCTTGAAAATATCCTTCTATTACTTTCTGAGTCCCAACTACATTGAACTGGATATGCTGAGAAAGACAGTAGCATAAATGTTGAACTAACCCGCAGCTCGTGTCTTGCGTAAGTTGGGGTAATCATAGCAGAACCTTATCCTTGAACTACTCTTATATTTTGACAATATATAGCATGATCCCAGAGTTTTACACAAAAGATATAGCCTGAGTACAAAAATACGCAAAATGTCTAATGTTAGGGGAAATATATCTTGAAGCATATTATCAATACATAAGACTATTCTAGTTATCACTAAAACATTATATCTCATACAAAAAAGTATTTGAACTTACAAAATAAATATTATAGTACCAATAACTATTTCTTTAGAGTGGTTTTTAATACAAAAGTATACGATAGGATGATTTTACTCAGGAGAATTTCTATTTCGATGAATCTGAGTGGGAACAAACTTTTCTTCTCTACAATATACAACAAAGAATTAGCTGAAGGGAATAGGAGCACTATATAATCACTGAAGGGCACAACACCCTAACAATAACATTGGTGATAAAGTTCATAAACTTCACTCTAGGAAAAAGCTTTATCTTCCGTCTAGAGACCTCAAATACTCCACATATGACTAAATAAATAAACAGCTTAAACTTACTGTCCTGGGCGGGGATTGATATGCCCACGTGCCAATGCAAGACAAACATGTTACAACTCTACAAGCCAGTAGGCAGTGTAATCCTGGAAGTCCCATTACTTTGTAAATTTGATAGCTTTCGTGACATTCTTCATAGCATATATATATTTTTTTGAAACATTATGTAATTCTGAAATGTTCAAAATATATCCTGATGACAAAAAATAGTTAAAATTAAAATTTCATGATATGAACTTAGTAAATAAATATTGTTTTTATAATGACATATAGAGAAATTTTTTTTTACATCCTATTAATTCTAATAATGGAACCAACTGCAATAGTGTTTGCGTTTTTATAAGTTTACTCAGTTCCTATCATGATAAACTATGGTGTGCTAAACCAAGAGCCTGTCTCAAGGAAAAGGCTGGACAATCTAACAAGCTTGCAAGCGAGCCAGCCTATAACCAAATAAATTCATAAAAGATATTCGTCATGTGGATGAACTTTTAAAGATGGTGAGTGATAAGTTGAATCTTGTAATGGTTTATTTCTAAGATTCTGAGTTTTCTTCGTAATTATATGATTTCAACTTTATCGCCTGGCAGCAGCGCATGGCAACGTTGGTCTTTCCCTTACCATAATGTAAACAAACCTGCCCCATATGTCGTGACAAAACTACAAGGTGTTATTCTGTCATCCGTACCTTGCAGCAGTGAAATACATCTTGTAAAAGATGAGAAATGTTTCAAAGAATAACATTGTTACTACACTGAGCACTACGAAAGTACTATGATGCATCGAGGTAAACAAAAATTTTGTGATTGTGTAACTTACTTGTCCAAGGCCTGTCCTTTCATTCGCTGGCTCAACCACCTTCTTCCACGTGGTGCAATCCTTTCCAACTAGCTGCTCTCTCTCCCTTATCCTTTATTCTCACCACTATGTCTACCAACGTCATTTACTCACTCTGCTCTTCTATAACTAAGCTATCACCCCAATTTACTACTCATACACTTCTCCCTGTATCACTGTAAAGTTTTAATTCGTCTTTACTCGTGTGCACTGCACTCTTCCATCTATCAATCCTTTCGCCATACCGCCTTCCCTCCTGTCTCTGCGCAGGCACAATGGTTCTTTTCTCTGTTAACTGTCTCCCAATCCCAATGCAGTTTTTAGTTCACAACCACACTCCCCTATGATTGAACTCATTCACTGTCTATACACTTTCGTATGCGCCACAATACATGCAGACCTTCGGGGATCCTCATGCTGATCATTTCCTAATACCTGTTGTATTTCCTTCGCTAATGTTTCATGAACATCATATTGTATTGTTGGTAGGAGTGGATCCACAAACCAATCACAATCATCATCTTCATGGTCATTATACTCGCTAGGTACTACATATGTACAAATCCGTGATCTTAGGTCTCGTACATGCCGCAGCAATCCATCCACCTCTACTGCTTGAGGTAAAAGAACGACCGTAACTTTCCCTTTTCCAAACTGTGTTTCACGGTGTTCACTTGATTTTATATGCTCTTGTGGCAGCCTGTTGCTCTCGTACCGTGTCACCGACACCACGCAGCCTCACAACATATCGATAGAGCACATTTGCAGGAGCAGTCTCTTACTCACAGTCATCTTGTGGTTTGATATTATAGAGATACATAGTCGCGCCTATTGAACGCAATTTCCTCAAATCTATCACATTCACTGTCTTATGACATCTATCTGTCACACAATTACCTAATGTTACATAAGCACACCTGAACCTCACATTTACATCCCACTTATCAGTGAACATTAGAAACTTAGTGCTTTTAAAGGCTATGTCATTATCTGTCAGAATTTCTTTCAGGGCTCCACGTTCAAAGAAGATATTTTCTTGTTGCTCCATCACAACTTGCTAGTTTGCATTCGCATCCGGTGCCATATAGCAAACTGTGATGGACCAAAATCTATGACTACCAGGTAATGCTGCCCACGATAGTGTGCTATATCCATACCTAGCCGCTGCTATACTTGATGTACACCCTAGCTTCCATTACTTCACTGCACTGTTGCAGGGTAAATGGACTTACACACTTCGCAACCTTTTACCACATCATGAACTTGTCGACGGCTACCTGTTGCATCCTGTGTCTGTGCAAAATACCGAGTTCATTGCACCCCCGTGTGTCTTACCTCATGCTACACCCGTCTTACCAAATTGTACACTGTATCTCTCACAGCAGCACATATCAATGGCATCGCATATCACTTTCTCAATCATCTCTCTGGTTCTTGAGTCAACCAGTAAGCCTTGTTCTAATGAGAAGGGAAAAGTGATATGAATACTTGTAACCTGTTCTCCTCTACTATAGCAGTCACTATTTTAACCCTTCGCTGAATTGATATATCATTAGCTGCATTTAATTTTAATTGGCTCTTTCCTGTCAATCCCTGTGATATCCACCGATGCACAGTTGCAGAGTCCCTTTTTTTCCTGCTTCTTTCACTTCCCATGCTACCAAAAGTTTCATTCCTTTTAATAATGCATCATACTCTCCAATATTAATATGCCCGGCTTCATCCTTCCTGAGCCAGCATACATCCTCTACCAAATATCTATTGATCTCTACCACAGCGCCCAAGGCCAATGAACTCGCATCAACCCAAAGTGTCACAGACCTTTTACCAAAATCACTTCTACTGCTTGCAGGATCACTTGTCCTCACAGCAGCAATTGTATCGTTCACTGTATCACCCCATTTCCCAATCGCAGCCATCCACACACAAAACGGAAAACACATCACCACGTGTCAATTGGTCCGGTACCTCTGACATATTACATTTCATGCTTCACTGCAACTTGCCCTTCTCTCCCTACACCTGCAGTCCAAATGCTCGCGTGCATTTCTGCATGTGTCCAAGCTGCTTAGATAACAGCCCATATTTATCCAAATGAATAATTACATATATCACTACTTCCGTATCTTCACGAACTGTTACATCATCTACATATGCGTACGTAGTACCATCACACACTACTGCATTTTGTTCCAACACTTTATTAATCACTGCTTTAATCACCAGTGAGGCAACATTTAAGGCAAATCCAAACCTTGTTGGGCAATACATATTACCTCCAAATATATCTCATATTTGCAAATAAAACTTGGCAAGATCAACCAATGTTACATTGACAGCCATTTTTCGCCATTCACGTAGCTTGTCTGAACATACATATTTATCTCCTGTACGGACGTCAATGTAAGTATTGACCTCAAAAAAGTTCATCACCAGCTTCACCTTATCCTAACTAGTCTGGATAACTGCCATCAACGGAATTAAGCCTTTGGCAGGGCCTTTCTTACCCTTATCATTCGGCTGCAGTCAGCCACGCTGTATCCACTCCTGCAACTCTTTATCATATCTTTGTTTTGCCTCAGGTGGGACTGCGTATTCACACCTCATATTCTTCAGGACTACTAGCTCTTGCTCGTTTCTTCATTTCCACGCTATCGTCCAAGACTTAGCCAAAGAATCAAAAGTAACTCAGTAAACCCTAAACATTGTTCCCTACAAGAAAATGCTGTATTGCTCCTATTATCATAAATTTTTATAATTATCACATTTCAATGTAAAAGAAGTTATGTATAATGGCATCTTTATAACTCACACGAGTCACAAATGATGTATTATACCCTTTGCTATTCAGTCCTACCAAAAACCTGAGAGTATATGTCTGATTTTGATCTCTGACATTCAATGGATTTTACGCTTGTTTTTTACGTTTCAGGCAAGAATTTTATCATTTCCAAGAGGAAAAGACAATTTCAACATCTTGCTAACATAAGGAAGAAAAAAATTTGTTCTATTAAGAGTTCAGAAGAGGGAAATATCTGTCGTGCAGAGAGAGAGCGTTCTGTGGAAGGAGAAGGGACTGCCTTTCCTAACACGAGCAAAAGAAGCATCAAATTAGGCCAAAGGATCTCTGTTTATGAGTAAATTATGATATATACCATTGTTTTCATTTATCTATAGCCAAAAAGGGACATAAAACTCATAATAATCATGATTAGTTAATATTGCCCTTGTAAAAATACAAAGAAAAGCTTTGAACGCCCTGACATTCACTAATTTTTACGTTATTGGAGGTCTATATGAGGTCTATATAGGATAGTAATCACAGATCTTAGTAATAATTATCAAGGGATGGGATAGAATTTGAAAAAAGAATAATTTTCAGGATAAATCGGCCTGGTGTCGCGAAACCGGAGGTCAGAGGCAAAAATTCTATGCAGTTTGGAGATGTCCTAAATCTCCTTATTAAGTGGTATGAATGACAAAGTCCTGTCATAAAAATCAACATTAGCCAGCAGGCCCTCTTATCAGAGTAGATTATTCATAAGGATCCTGGGATGTCGATGATTATCCTTACTTTCCAGGATGCTGATATACCTTTCCACATGTTTAATGAAAATGGAAGAATTAGAGTTCGACCTTTCAAATAGAAGCCCCTAAAATGTTTCAAGTATTCCATATTTATACACACTTCTAATGTTTGCAGAAATAAAAAAAAAAATGTGTAGCCTCTGTTCCAGACCTTTCTATGGAGAGTATAAACTTGAGGCTAGCGGTTTTAACAGTAACTGAAACCATAAATCCAATGATAGGTTCTGCGAGATTTATAAGTTGGAAGAAGCTGCCCTCAACAAATCTTGAGTAGAACACATAACTGTGGGACATGCCACAAGACCCCTGAATAAACCAAACAGCTATGCAAAGGCAATATATTAAAGAGAATATATACTACAGGAGGCATCAAACCCATGTAGTGCTGCCACTAATTTCAAGAAAAGAAATACATCATCTAATGACAGAAAGGTTTTGCATGACAAGGTAAGCATATTGCCTTCTAAGGCTTTGTCTTGGTGTATTAAAACTGGGGCATTAACCCATTTCTGTACAACCTTCATCCCCCAATAGTAATAACATCTCTCAGGCCATATTCTTACCTGATTTGATGTAGATTCCACATGAAACCAAGTTACCAGGTGCACCTGTAGTGGGGAAGGTCCAAAAACCTTATAACTCACCACCTACTAATTGGAAAACAGAGAGACCTCCATCTCTCTCACCCCTACCATAAGAAATATTAGAGTTATGATATCAAATAAATATGATCTTATGCCTGTTGATGTTTTTGATCAACCAGAAAACAGTTTAATTAAATCAGAAAGAGAAGTTGAGGTACACCATCCGCATCACAAATAGATAAAAAGGACAAAAATAAAATCATAAACCCAAAACCCAATTTATCAAGACCCTTTCTAATAAAACCATCAAGAAAGAGCGTTAGATCAAAAATTGCTAATGGCATGCCATCATCTTAGAGTTCTTCCAAAAAATGAACCATAGTTTTTTTCCTTCAATTTGCAATGAAATTGTCAGGGTTTATGGGCCAATATGAAAAACTCAAACTCTTATTTCGTGAGCATTCCCCCATCATTGTATGTCTACAGGAGAGCAATCTTGACATATTAGCTATAGGACCCCATATGATCACCGAGTAGGGAGCCAAGTTATTCCACATATATCTTTGTTTATTCCTAAACCTCTGCAGGCAGTGGTTGTACAAATTGATATAGGGAAAAAATAAACAATCTACTCTCTGTACCTGCCTCCAAATGATAAGACATCGTATGATAATTTAGTAGAAGTGATTCAATAGCTCCCTCAACCTTTTCTTTTACTTGGAGATTTGAATGGCTGACATCCCTTGTCGGGTGATGTTTTAGCAAACAGCTAGGACAACATTAAGTCATCAATTGTGGAAAACAATGATGTCAGACTCCTTTATACAGGAGAGCCCATACATCCCATGTTCAGACAGGGACTTTGTCATGCATTGACTTTTCAATTGCAAGCTCTAACTAGCTTCTTGATTTTGATTGGTGAGCATTAGATGATTGTCATACTAGTGATCATGCACCAATCATTATAAACACCAACAAAGATTGCCACGTTGAAATCTTAACAAGGCAGACTAAGTTAAATTTTGTGAGTTAAGTGAAATCGAGGGGAGTGCGGATCAGTTTGTAATCATTGATGATGCCAGAGACTTATTGAATGGAACGCTCCATACAGCAGGAATAAATTTGATTCCCTAAACCACAAGATTATTCAAACGACGACCAGTCCCATGGTGGTCTTCCAAATTAACTGACTTCCACATAGCTACCAGCAAATCATTGACCAGGTTGCGTAGATGCCGTATGTAGGAAAATTTCATAAATGCTTCGTTGTTCTGTAAATAAAAAAATCTTTTAGCTATTATTCCGTAAATAATGGAGCCTAACATTAGTAGGTCATGTTAAAGGGAAGGGGTTGCAGGCACAGGTTAATCATGTCACAGCAATTTAAATTTAAATTCAAATTGCGGGTTCTAAGGATAGTTATCTCTTTCATACATTAATCATCTAATAGATTTTAAAAATCCTTTAATATTGTCATAACAATTTCTTATTAATCATTATATTCAGACAAAAAACATCTATTCTGACAATAAATAAATCCAGCCTAAAAAAATTGCTGGTTCTATAAGGAACTTCTCTTTTTCTGTACTCAAATGAGTTCGCCTATCCTACGAAAACACTTTAAAGTATAATTGTGATGAATAGAAAGTCACAGGCGATATCACTCATTTAAAAATACACGGAATATGTGAATAGGAAATCTCCCTATGTTCTTTCACTCCTTTAATTCATTGATTTATAAGAATGACTAAGAAATCCAATTGAAATTGTTGACAAATTTTGGATAATTCTTTTAGAGATGATTTGAATTTATTGATTATTGCAGTCATGTTATTGAAGAGAGTAAGTTAAAGGGCTTCCTTTCCTTAGGGTTTCGAAGGTGAAGATCCTCATTCTGAATTAAAATCGGAAGGCAGAATTTAGAGTAAATAAGTTAATTTTTACACTGCTGCTTCTTTTCCCCTTTTAGCGGCATTGTCCGTAGATTAATCACCCGTCCAGCATCTTACAACGGTTTCTAGGACGAAGACAGAAAAGCCCCTGATTGTGGGGCGGCTTTTCGGTACTGCCAGATTCCAAAGGGGAAATTCAAAGATTTCATGTGGACTTAACTCTCTGGACAGGACACTAGTGTCAAAGGTTACAAACTGCAACATCCGATGTATCTTCTCTGATGGTGTGGTTGCACTCATGTTCCCGTGGTCAGATCTGTCTTCCTTGCCTGTTGTAGAGAGGAGGTTTTTCGTGGAACCCGTTACCAACATATAATTCTAAGATCTTTCACACACCTCAGCTTATATTTTTGAGCGTTGGACTTTGCTACTTTTTATGCGAGGTTGTAACCAGTTTGACACCATAAATGGAATACGTATTCAATTGAATATACACTTGCTGTCTCTACAGTCTTTTCATTTCCGTTATCAAAAAAAATATATAATGAAATTGATAATGTCATCTAAAACAATAGAAATAATAGGTCTGGCTTTAATTACACCATCATAAGATTTTACCACTAGTTGTGACTAGTCTATTTTCTCATAATACAGTTATCATTTATTGTAATTTACTTTTGAAGGCAATTATTGAAGGAGCACTGACTACATTCTTAGTGAGATCATTCCAGGGATTTACAACACGTATGCTAAACCTATTTGATCTTCTGACACTCAAAACATGTTCTCTTTTCTTTAATTTGTAGGTGTTTGTTCATGTGTTGTTGGTATTAAATTCAAAACAATCAATCATATTTAGTCTCAAACCCATGGATGATCTTACATACATAGATCAGGTCTCCTTGAAGTCTTCGTTGCTGGAGTGATGTAATTTATAGTCTCCTGCATCTTGTCTCATAAGGCAAACCAGTTTATTAAGGACAAAATTTAGTTATTCTCCTTTGGACTCCTTTCAACTTTATCAATGGCTTTTTTTAAGTATGGTGAACAACCCTAGGCAGCATACTCAAGGTGTGGACGGACCAAAGAACAGGATAATTTGTGACACTTTCTAATATCCATGTGGGTGAAATTCCTAGGCCTACTCTATTAGCTTTAGCCTCTATGCTTCCAATATGTTGGAAAGGATTTAAATCCCTTGCAATGAGAATTTCCAGGTCTCTTTCACTTCCCGTTGATTAAATTTCTATACCATTCAGTTGGTAAGAAACTTCAGCATTCCCATATTCATTATGTATTGAATGCTGTCAAACCCTTTTAACTCAAACTTGGAAGATTTTGAAGGTCTCTCTTCATATTCTGGATGTCTTCATCAGAGTTAAATCTAACAAAAATGTTTGCATCATCTGCAAACATCAAGGCAGGACATTCAAGTTCGTCTACTTCATTATTTATAAAAGACCAAAATTAAAGTTGGCGAGAGAGAGAGAGAGAGAGAGAGAGAGAGAGAGAGAGAGAGAGAGAGAGAGAGAGAGAGAGATTCAGTAGCATTTGGAAGGCATGATCTCTCACTTACGAAGGAGTTCTATGTCTAATTATCAGAAGCTCAAAGGGACAGACGCAGAATATATACATCTCCCAAATACAATTCATGAATGAATAATGATTCGAAATATCACTGAAAATATAGGAGTGATGAATTAAAAATTAAAAATAAAGAATATTACAATTACTTAATAATTGCAAATTATAAAGACTTCATTTTGCTAGCATCCTGATATTAGGATTTGCAATATACCATTGATGGTTGCAATGTAAGAGGAGGTTAAATAAGCTATGGCTGGTACAGTACATCGATTTTACCGAAAGTCAATAGTTCATTGAGTTTATGTTTTGGGTACATTAGTGTATTGTTTGTACATTTGCATATTACTTGAATACAAATATTATTAGATTAATATTGTCTGAAATAGGTTGACAGAAGACAAAAGGAAACACGAAATTAGTTACTTATTCTCTCTCTCTCTCTCTCTCTCTCTCTCTCTCTCTCTCTCTCTCTCTCTCTCATGACGAGAGATATTCGAATCCCCATCCAATGAATGACTCGAGCAGTACCATTTCACCATAGGTTCTTCTTTAAACGTTTACAAGTTCACTAAATAGAATTTGGTTTATTCGATCACAATAAACAAATCAATATTATTATTATTATTATTATTATTATTATTATTATTATTATTATTATTATTATTATTATTATTATTATTATTATATATTAGAGTAGTAGTAGTAGTAGTAGTAGTAGTAGTAGTAGTAGAGGACATTACGTAAAGCCACAAAGATTGTTCTTAGTGGCCTTAATTTTAGCGTGACAATTGAGTTAAAAGGTTTACCCCGGACTAAATGACGTCCAGTATATTTGAAGCTATTGCTTAATGACTATTGGTGTTAGAAGCAGAGATTCTGGATCTTGATAAATACAAAATATGTTTTATTTTTATCATCACTACTGAAGACTTCTTCAGAGAACAAAGAAGTTACTTAAACTACACAAAGGATCGATTCTCAGGACGTCAAAGGTCAAATGACCTGACCTTTAAGACTCTCCACCAGAGATCAATATCCTCAAATCGGAAATTGATAAAACTCAATAAAAAACAACTTTATTTTATGATCCTTCTTTTCTTATATTGCTAGATTCTAAATTCTAATTTCTCTCTCTCTCTCTCTCTCTCTCTCTCTCTCTCTCTCTCTCTCTCTCTCTCTCTCAGTATTTGAAGTAAATTGCCAAATAGTCTTCTATTTGGAGTCTTGTATTTATGCGAAGATGTTACTAACATGATTTCCTTTTCCTACTATTCGATTCTTCCAAGTTGTCATGCAACGAGAATTGAGTCCAAATCGTCGCTTCCTCAGGAGAGAGAGAGAGAGAGAGAGAGAGAGAGAGAGAGAGAGAGAGAGAGAGAGAGAGAGAGAGAGTTAAATCCTCAATGCTCCCTCACACTGATGACACAATGCAAGTTAGTGTTTTTTCTGTGTCTCCTCTCACAGGGCTACAACCAACAGCAATTAATCCAAAATATATTGCGTAGGCCAAAAGGATCAACGTTTCTCTAATCAGTTCCAAAGGAGGATTTAAATGCTTTGCTCAAGAACACCTGTTGGATGTCTTCTCTCTTTGGGAACAATAAGCAGGAGTCTCATTAGGGAGAGGAGTTCACTCACCCCTTTCATGGTCTATATTTGACCCAGTAATGAACTTATGTCTTCTTCTTCTTCTTCTTCTTCTTCTTCTTCTTCTTCTTCTCTTCTCCTACTATCTAAGAAAGAGACTTAATGTTAAGACAAACAATCAGTTTGTGTCTTATAGTGAACAATTCCCCTACGGTCAAATTTTCTTTGGTTTTGCTTAATTTTCAGTTTGAGAGGAGTTTTAGTGAAAACAGTAACTACAATTTGAATGTTCCTCTTAAGTCTACGAATTTACTTACTGATATTTGGGAAGCTCAAACTTGGATGTTATAATGTTGTATTTTCTAAATATTGTGTTTTAAGATGAGATTCAAATCTCTGGAAAATCAGGATATTGCAATACCAAAGGTTGAAAAGGATGGCAGAACTAAAAATTAAACTGTAACAAAACAGTAACAAAGAATACAGGTTAAATGAAGCAATAAAAGTTTCCTTTTATTATTCATTATACTCAGCTGTGTAGACTACGAATTTCCAACTAATCTCCGTTGCATCTTAGCTAAGGATGAAATTATTATCAATAAGAGCAGCAACAAAACTATTTTCCCGCGTCTGTGGGGAGAACCGAACACTGGTCTTTCTCTTCAAGCCAGTATGATGTTACCACTATACCACAAGACTCACTTGTGATGGGTTAAATTTCAGGCGA
Source organism: Palaemon carinicauda (assembly GCF_036898095.1). Classification (NCBI taxonomy): domain Eukaryota; kingdom Metazoa; phylum Arthropoda; class Malacostraca; order Decapoda; family Palaemonidae; genus Palaemon; species Palaemon carinicauda. The sequence goes on from NC_090767.1 coordinate 31,886,838, forward strand.
ACTATATTAGCAGGAGAGTTATGCTTCATGAGGGAGTGACTCGCAGTCCTAGATGGGACTTTCCCGGACAATATCATGTATCAGTCAGGGGAACTATATATGTTGAGAGTAACTGTGTCTGATCAGTGTGTGAGGGTTCGAGATGACAGACCATACACAAATGATGCTTTATTTCTGACACGGGCAAATTACATTAACCTGTGCGGATAGCAAGGTAGCAAGGTGACTGACCGACCGCAAACAGGTGAAAAATGCGGGGCATTTATGTTTTCTACAGTTAACATTACAATAAATATGAAAGCACACACTTGACATATAATAATGAAATGTACATAGAAATGAAGGACAGATGATTGCGCGCCGAACTGCATAGATAATATGTATAGAAAAATATATAGTAAGATGATAATATTGCTGCAAGTATTGTAGGACGCTCTCCTTACAACTACTCCCCCACCCAAAACAATTATTAAAAGGGGAACATTTGAATGATTGTTTGAGAGAGATAAATAATAAACATAGGCGTTTTTAGTCTCCGTATCGAGACGGGGTTGTAGGTGTCCCCTTCATCGAAATACTAGCGCTGTAGGGTTATTTTCTCCACCTTGTGCATCAGGCAGTTGCAAGATGCCGCGCCGGTGTTGCTGGTTACATTTTACTTGGACTGCGTCTGGGCGGCCTTCTTGTGTCTTCTGTTTTATTCTGGGGAGACACTCGTGGCACTGCCCTTGCTGCTTGTGTATGTTTTGCTCGTATTTTGTGTGAGAAGGCTTCAATCTGTCCACGGTCAACCAGTCTTCTGCTCTTTGGACCATGATCTTGAATGCCTTATTTGTCCTGTCCAGCGCACGATACGGCCCCTTGTGCAGACGTGAGAGTGGGGGACGGTGACCGTCTTGTCTGACAAAGTCATAAGGGAAGGTGTCCAGCGAGGCCGGCCTGAAATGTTTCGTCCTGTCCTTGTAAGTTTTGTGGCACAGCATGAATTTTCCTGGCCTTTCACGCAGCCTTGCCTGGCTGCGTGAAAGGTGTCTTTGGTGTCTGAAATGGAAGGGAATATCTCTCCAGGGACCACGAGGGTATCCCCATAGACTTTTTGCTAAAGATTCATCGCCGTTTGCTTTTGGAGCCGTTTGAAGGCCTAGGAGGACCCAGGGGAGTTGCTTGACCCAATGCTCAACCTTGCATTGGGACATTAGTGCCTCTTTCAGGGACAGAAGGCTCCTTTCAGCATGCCGTTGGCTGCGGGATTGTAGGCAGTCGTACTGTGCAGGTGGGTCCCCATCAGGCGGGCGAGAAATGCCCACAGGTCCGAGATAAAGGCCGGCCACCTGTCAGTTGTCATGTCGTCTGGGACCCCAAAACGGATGAACCAGCATGAGAGAAGGTCTTGGGCACAGGGGTGTTGATGGCGTTAAGGTGAATGGAGTTGCGAGCCCAAACAAGTTTTCTTTTTTTTTTTAAATCTCCATTGTAAGTCTGTTAGAGGAAACTCACCAGTTGTTAGGGTTTGAAATGACAGACAATAGACGTGTGATGTTTTATTTCCAACATTGGCAAAGTCCACTGACCTGTGCGGACGACAATGTGGTAAGGTGACTGACTGACCGCGAACAGGCGAAAAATGCGGGGCATTTGTGTTTTGTACAGATATCATTACAATGAAAATGAAAGCCCACGCTCGACATCTAATAATGAAATGTATATAGAAATGAAGGGCAGATGATTCCTGGGTCGGATTGAATGAATATATGTACAGAAAAATATATACAAAGATGATAATATTGCTGCAAGCATTGTAGGACGTTGTCCTTACAAGTGAATCACAGTCGTCTGAGATGGAGTTTCTTTTCTCTTCCTTCCGTCATTGGTCGAAGGAAAATATTCTCAAGTTACCTTCTTTGTTTCCTTTCTATTTTCTCTTGCCTTTATTGCCTTAATTGCTTTGCTTCTGGGTGCATCTATTTTATAGTAAAATCTCTCTCTCTCTCTCTCTCTCTCTCTCTCTCTCTCTCTCTCTCTCTCTCTCTCTCTCTCTCTCTAAAAAGCCGCAGTGAATAAGGGAAAAAAAGAATCCATAATTGCTGTCTTTTCTCTCTTTCTCTCTCTAAATCTAATATTAAAAGTTTATTAGCTAGTGTTCGTAAAAATAACTGTTCATTATAAAATCTTGTGACAGAATTTTCAAATAGTTTGAGCTTTTATTTACCTTTTAAGTATTTGTATTTTCTTTCATAATTATTCACAATAATCTTAAATTACACACTCAATATTATATATAAAGAATTAGTAATAATTTACATACACAGTGAGAGAAGAAGGAATCAAAATTTTAAGAATATATTGATAGAGTTTATCCAATCTCAGCAAAACCCATTCACAGTTCTCTCGCTGCTCCCACAGTGAGAGGACCTCCTGCCAGTCGCTGCTGAGTTCCCGCAGCTTCGCTGTCTTGTGCTTTTGCCTGAAGATAGCTGCTTGCTATCTGCTGCTGTTGCCGCTCTCTCTGCATGCAGAGACCGCCGCTGCCGCTGTCCACGATTCCCGCCTGTAGAGGAGGCCTTGTTGCTACCCCTAATGTGTAGGCTGCTGTAGGGCACCTTTCAGCGCTACTAAGAAGGGCCTTGCCCTCAAAATACCGGCTGATATTCAGCCATTTTTATCAGGAAAATCAAAGACTTGTTAGGCTCTTTCGTCCTACAACTATCCTAAGTTTTCTTACAACTAACTGACCCTCCTCTGGAACATCTGGTAGCCATTGTGGGCTAAAAACTCCAGTTGAAACAGGGCTCAAGAGTCAAAACCTTCCCACTCTTGCTCTCTGTGGCATAGGGTCGCAAGGCTTGGCGCCTATAAACCATGGATAGGAGTTAATTGATAGGAGATTGGTAACCTGGCATAAATAAGCCAGTAATTAAAGTCACAAAAATAGTTTCAGTAAAATAGTATGTTGTCCAGTGTTATATTTACATCCCCAAAAGCATCCCCAAGTGCAGGAATTGACTACTAGTGCTTGGTAACCAGTAAGGTGGCTCCCCAGCTGCAATTTGGGGAGGCTAGTAAGTATCTACCAATAGGATAGATCGGGCTTCCATGACTAATCGTTCTCTTTCAGATTTTGATATTTATTTATCTATCTTTAACTATAACTTTTTCTGGGACCTTAGGGCTTAAAGGGTTGGACAACCCAACCATGCACACTGTCTATTCTAACCCTGCAACTGCTGAACCAGGACTTCAAACAGGAACTGATGAAAGAAGGAAAAATACAACTGCTGATGAGAAGAGCATTGCAAAGAACTACTACCTTTGAGTAGTAGCTAGTAACTCTTCAGAGGCCTTCAAAGCCATAGCGGCCTTCGAACAGAAACATAAGAATCTTGAGATTATTGCCAAACTAAACCATCAAGGACAGTGGATGATCTTCACTAAGGATGCCAGAGCTCTCATTACGCTGAGAGCCACCTCTGACATACAGTTGAAAGAGCTCTGAGAGGAAGAAAAAATTTAGAAGGCTGTAGTAGTAGGCTACCCAGTTGACATGATGGAGAGCCAACTGACAAAACTGCCCAACATAACTGTGGAAGAAAGTATGACAAACAAGGCTTGATACCTAACAAAGGCCATCCTTGTCACATTCAAGGTGCCACACCCCAAGAAAGTAGATATTTGGACTTTTGGCAGCTTCTGGGTAAAGAAGTATTACTCAGACCCCTAAGATGTTACAACTGCCAGAAGTTTGGTCACCACAAAGACCAATACCAGGCCGAATTCCCCACTTGTGCCATATGCAGCCAGAGGCACCCAACCCAGGACTGCATCGACAAGAAGGCAGCGGGCATACCTATATTCCCAAAATGCCCCAACTGTAGGAAAAATCACACTGCCATTGCTTGGGGATGTCCGAAAAGGGTTGCTAGGGTAATAGCAGCCATCCCCAAAGAAAAGAGAGAGGAGCTAAGAGGAAGAATGGCTCCCAAACCTTAGCCAAAAAAGAGATTCTACTCACAGGAGGAGTTAAGAAGAGGCCCTTCCAGGGCTAGATCCTCCTCAAGAGCCCCCACCACCACAGCTCAGGCTCCAAAACCCTTACCCAGAACCATCTTAATAAAGCCTACAGTTCTTAGGGAAAGGCTGACCGACCATGTCACACAGGCTGTGACAGGAAATTTCAGTGCTGACCATATTGCAGCCAGCATTAAGGATATGCTCTTGGGTTTCCTCTCCAAACCCAAGTCCTACCTCCCCTCTAACATTATCCAGGAGATCATCCCCCTTGTCACAACACCCATACCTTCCACTCCATCACCACTCTCACCCGATCCTTCCACATCCGCTTCATCAGAGCCTATCCCCATCATCTCTCTCACCTCAGCCACCATCACCTCATCCACCCTCACCTCATCCACTCCATCAAGAGAGGTTAAGGCAATTGTCTATGCCCCTAAGGATCCCAGACAATACTCTTCAACTTACACTTAGGTATGAAGACCCTTAATTGGAATTCAGCAGCATTAAGGCCTAAAATGTCCTCTCTAATTGCAGTCTGCAAAACAGAGGAGATAGATGTCCTCCTGTTGCAAGAAAAGTTCCTTACAGCAGCCATAAAGCTCAAAATTGCATGTTATAATGCCTACACCACCCCAGAGGTAGGCACAGACAAAGGCCTAGCTACACTAGTCAGAACAACAACACCAACCACAAAGCTAGCCAACCCAATTCCTTGTGGTAACAAGGTAGAGACACTGGCAGTAACAGTAACTTTACTGAACCAAAAAGTAGACATATACAACATCTACAGGAAAATAAAAAGAGAAGAGCCAGGAGAGCTGCAACTAACACAACTCTTTGCACACGCAGAAAGAACACCAACACCTAAATGTGGGGATTCTAATGCACATCATCCCATATTATCATCCCCATCAACAACAAACCCTTCATGAGAACACATAGCCTTTGCCTTAGAAGAGTTTGAAGGAGTTGCCCTGTTAAGCACAGGCAGCCTACACATCTAAGAGGAGGCAGACTATATCTGACTTTTGTCACAGCAGCAATAAGGCACCTAACTAGATTGCAAGTGCACTCAACCCTATGTAGTGATCACTTTGCAAAAGTAACATAATTGGAGATGTAACAGCTACCGGCAATTCCACCACCTCCATCAAGATGGAATGAAGATCTGGCCGACTGGGTCTGTTTCCTACTGGCCATAGAGGAGTGGGCAGTACACTACAATCCTCCAGAGGACATAGATCAACTAGTAAAATACTTAGTTAATGAGTTTCACAACGCAGCTAACAAAGCAATGCCCCTGTAGGCAGCAAGAGGAAACTACATATACTACTGCCCAGAAGTAAGGAGACTTAAAACACTGCTCAATAGGGTCACACAAATTTACAGAAGAAAATCCATAGTAGAGAACAGAGACCTACTGCAAACAGTTAAAAATGAGTTACAACAAAGAATCCATGAAATAAGGATTGAAAAATTTATGGAATGGTGCACAAACCTATCACAATATACAACACTCACAGAACTATGGAAATGGCTGCACAGAGTAGCCGGAAAAACAAGGAAACATCAGTTGCCCTACACCTACACCCACAAGAGGAGGCTGAAAGAATTGTGACAGCTTTAGCAAACAGAACACAATCAGCTAATCTCTACCCTGAAACCAGAATGCTACAGGAGCAACTGGTGCCTGCTAGATGGGAGGAAGTTAACACAGCCTGTCAGTTACACGATGACACAGACACCCCAAACACAATTGAGGAATTAAAGGCAGTGCAGAAATCAGACAATGACACTGCGCCAGGTGCAGACAGGATAACCTACCCCATGATCAAACACATGGGTTCAGCAGGAGAAACCACATTCCTAAGGTTAATGAACAGAACACACCTTAAGCAAACAAGACCTCAAGCCAGGAGGCATCAAGACACACAGCCGATCCCCAAGCCAAAGGATCCAGGGAATCCAAGACCAATAGCTCTTTTATCCTGCATGGAAAAGACAGGAGAAAAAAATGGTCCTGAACAGAATCAAGTACAAATTTGGTCCCCTACACAAAACACTTTATACATATCAGGAGGGAATTGGAACCTCTGAATGCATTACTGACGTTCTCAGCTGTATTAACCAAAAGAAGGCAACTATAGTCTTCATGGACTTTGAAAAAGCCTCTGAGCTTACCAACCCAGCAGCAATGCTACAATCAGTGGCTAGAAAAGGAGTAAAAGATCACCTACTAGCATGGACAAAGAACTGCATGCTAGGAAGACATGCTAGAGTTAAATTCCAAGGAGCGATATAAGCTTTTCATGACTTGGAAAATGGCACACCAAAAGGAGGGATTCTCAGCCCCCTCCTATTCAACACCTCATGGAAAACATAGCCTCTCTCCAACTCACCGAAGGAGTAGAGATATTTATCTATGCAGATGACGTATGTGTAATAGCTCTAGGGCCCATCAGAATGATAAGAATACAGAGAACACTGAATGACATCAATCAAAAGTCCAGTGAGTTGGGACTAAAAATAAACATAGGTAAAACCAAGGCAATGACAATTAACGCCCCAAACCCCCTGCATCCACTCACAATATGAATGGAACCCCTAGAGTGAGTGGAGAGTTACGCATACCTGGGAGTTGTAATACACAAACAGCTCACCTTTAAGGAGGATATCAAGTATCTCAAAGAAAAAGCAAATGCCAGACTGGCAGCCATTAGATATATGACTAACCTAAATGATGGAGCATGTTCAAAAGAAGTACTATCAAGCCGGTTCCAGAGCGCTTGTAGAATATGTCGCTCCACCCCTAACCAATCTGACAGAGACCCTAAAAGCCTCAGTAGAAGTAATTCAAAACAATGCCATGAGGATCATGCTAGGAGCCCCTATATGACAAGACTATGTAACATAGGGATGAAAACTGGTCTGCCATCACTAGAAGACATGATTGCACATATAAATGCATCCACAATTGCAAAGATGTTCCTCTCAGACAGAGACTCGTTAACAAAAAAGAGAGTGCGAGAGGTACTATCAAAGCACCCTAAGGTTCAAACCCCAAGCTCCTATGACAAGGACCATAGTAACAACATAAAAAGCCTAGGCTTAGCTGAGGATATCATGCAACTAAGCTCAGGACAGGGCGCACAACACATCCCACCGTGGAAGAGAAAAGTGGCAACCTTCAGGTACACTAAGCTTCCTAGGGCAAAGGAAGACTGCAAAATGGAGGAACTTAGGAATACAGCCCAGGCAGCAATCCGGATTGCGGAAATAGCAGGGGCGCAGACCTATTACAATGACGGTACTGTAGACCATGGAACCCAAACAATGGACGTTGCAGTATTTTCCAGTAATCTCACGGCCTGCTGGAGGACATCCAATAATGCCTGCACCATGAAGACAGAACTTGTTGCAATAAAACAAGCACTACAATATTCCATTGAAAATGAGGAAGGAACATAAGTCATACATACTGACTCAAGATCCTCAATGCAAGCATTGCAACAAGAAAAGATTAAGGAAAACAAGGACCTGCTGGCTCAAAATCAAAGCACTACTATATCAGCACAATGAAAGTGGCGGACCTGTAACTCTCAACTGGATTCCCACTCATAATGGAATACTAGGGAACGAGAAGGCTGATCAACTAGCCAAAAGCACCAGGCACATAGAATGTGTACAGGTGCACATGCAGCCTGCATTGCAACAAATTGAGAAGAAAATAAAGCCACAGCTCAAAGAAAATCTAACCAAGGAGCTACACAAGTGAATAGGGAATGGCTCTATCTCTGCCACATGGTACAAGTGGGCCATGGAGCTAGAGCCTCCAAACTCCCCCCCCCCCCTCCCGTTGACAGATACACCCCAAGAGAATAGGCTGTATGCATACACAGGCTCAGGTTGGAATACAGTTCAAGGCAAACTGGGAGGTCTTGGATAATAACTAAAGACCCTGCAAACATTGTGATGTCATACCACAGCAGGCCCTCCTGCATTACCTACTAGAATGTAGGGAGACAACACAGCTGAGGGGCTACCTTCAACTGGACATTAACTCGCCATAAGCATGGCAGACTGCAGCCACACTGGGAAAACTAATTGTCGAAAACATAGAAACACACAGACAATTGCTTACAAGACTACCTCCGCCAAGGTAAATACCTCTGAAACTCTCATCCAACCATATCATTCCCTCACCGTAAGGCCATATTCACATCATCCTCTGTACATTCCGTACCTACTCTACTACTAAAATATTCTGCAGGGGTCCTAGCGGGTAAAGGGTTGGACAACCCCACCTGCAACCTTTCTCCACTATTCAAAGGCCTTACACCCCCCTTTTCTAACTACCACTATCCGTAACATGATGGCCCTCTTCCACTACCATCATCCTTACCCTGTTCACATATGTCTCTACCATGAAAAACCTTTCAAATTTCCCTTTTATTAATCAACCAACCTTCTAAAATGGATGGTTACCTATGGGCCAGTAAAGGGAAAGGCCCGTGCCAACAAGAAGTGTTGGCTTTAATACAAACCGACCGACCGACCTGTCCAGCAGTGGAATATGAAGCCAAGAAACAATTATTTTGCTTATATATGCATTCATATTATTCTATAAAATATTTAATTATTTTATCCGTGGTTCCAATACACATCCAGAAGTTTACTTAAAGGAGAGAGAGAGAGAGAGAGAGAGAGAGAGAGAGAGAGAGAGAGAGCTTTGGACGTACTTATCAAACCCATATCATATACAGAAATCTATAGATTACTTTTATGTAAAAATGGTATTTTATAGACAACGGAAAGTGACGAGTCTTCTGGTTATTCTGATCAAAGTGGTCATATAATTTATGTTCAGGAATAGTTCAAGAAAAACATTTTCATTACAATTTTATAGAAAAAAAAAATTTCTCGTAGTTTTACCTATCTTGCTGCTTTAATTGGATGTCAGTGTTCAGCTCCGAATATTGAGAATTTGTCAACAATATTGCAAAATCACAAACATCAAAGAACCCTGCAAACTCGATATTTCCTTACAGGAAATTCGTTATATAACCTAAATAAAATAAAATAGATTAGGGAAAGCTTTTAATGAGAGAGAGAGAGAGAGAGAGAGAGAGAGAGAGAGAGAGAGAGAGAGAGAGAGAGAGAGAGAGAGAGAGAGAGAGAGAGAGAGAGAGAGGTGAGCGTGGCTGACACTTCCAACAGCTGTCAGACTGGGCTGTAGACCCGAGGAGAAGGAATCTTGAGCCAAATAATTTATTACACCAAAAAAAAAAAAAAAATCAGTAGTACAAATGTTTAATTTCCTACGGCTGCCGTTAGTTGAGACCAAAGGAAGATATATAAAACAAATAACTGTTTTATATTTATCAAGGATTGTGTTTACTTCCTTAAAAGTGTACTAAGGCTTGATCATCAATAATAGGTAAAATGATCAATGAATTTGTCTATATGCGCTGTGTATGTTAAGCTGTTCACCGGTTGTATTTATATGCCAACTAAGGAATTTTGTGTGTGTGTGTGTATTCATACAAAAATCCTTCTTGCATTTTCGCAAGACAAAAAATATGAAAAAATCATAAGTTTCTTTTTTCTTCGTATGTAACATCACCACAACAGGTTAAAAAGGGAAAACAAAATATATTAATTTATCTTCATTTTTAAAAGAAATTTGTAATTAAAATCTTTTCAGTCATTTTTAGATAGAACATTGACCAGCCTTTTCTAAACTCATCTCTGACGCCAATAGAAAATTTAAAGCTGTAGCCACAAGCACTGATCCAAGTAATTACTAAATTTATTTTATTAACTGCAATTGAAACAGATCATAATGTTCCTATTTAGAGCTCAAACCACACTAATGATGCATACAGACACAAACGCAATAACGTAATTCCTTTTAGCCAATTACCCAACAAACGACAATTCTCAATAATAAGTCCGTCAATAACCTGTATGAACACACAATGCTAGTGACCTTTCGGTATGAGGAAGATTATGGTTATACAGATGCATAAACAAAAATGTTATTATAAACCTTTGTGAGATAAATTTCTCACTAGAGAAGCTCTGCCTATTTCCAAAAGGGGGTTGCTGTCAGTTTTTTATAATTGCTTGCATATTTTTCTGTTCATTAAACCGTTGTATCACCTGCGCAAATAGTTTGAACATAATAATCAGGTGATTTTTGACAAGTTTCTGTGAAAGACTGGTGATTAGAATAAATAAAAATGATTAAAATAATAATGATTACACAAAAAGGAAGTATAATTCGATTAACTCTCAGACACCTACATTTCTTATCGAAGCACTTGTTACCTAAGTGCATGATGAGTTAGTACTAAGGGCTAATTTTCAACAATATGTAAAATGATCAATGAATTTGTCTATATACGCTGTGGATCTTCGGCTGTTCACCGATTGTATTTATATATCAACTGAAGTATTGTTTCGTTTGTATATTCATAAACAATGTCTCATTAACCACACCTATGGCCTAAAATTCACAAATCCTTCTTACACTTTTGCTAGACAAAAAATTTGCACAAATCATAGGTTTTTTTTTTTTTTTTTTTTTTTTCTCCAATGTAGCATTACCACAACAGCTTAATTTATCTTAATTTTTATAGGAAATATGTAACTGAAATCTAATAGGTCATTTCTAAATAGAATATTGACCAGACTTTACTACCAAAATAAGGTCTTCCAAATTCCTCTCTGAGGCCAATAGAAAATTTAGACCTGTGGTAACAAGTACTGATCCTAGTCATTACTCCATTTATTTTATTAAACCGATCATAGTGTTCCTATTTAGAGCTCAACCCCCACTAATAATGCATACAGCCACTTGGGAGACCTCATACAATAAATCTTCACATATTAGGACCTTTACGGGAGCTAAAAACAGTTTTTTGCAAATGCCAATATAAATTTCCTTTAAGACCTTCTAATGGAAATTACTGGTTATTTAAAATATCCAATGTTTAAATGGATTAAACACCCACTAGCAAATAAGTAGATAGCCCCAATAAGTGACTCTTTACCTTTTCCCTCAATTTTTCCCAGCACTAGATAAATGGCAAGCCTTTTCCTATGGCGGACTGAGTCTTCTTCTACAGCAGTCAAAAACATCCCAAGACATGCACTAAAAGATCCCTAGATCGGAGGTATATTCCCCTGGTATTCTTTAACATTTATGATAATAATACAAACTATATACTGTCGCCTCTTCTATAACCATGATATACAACATATCTACTTTTAGTTATTGCTTTTATGAAATCACAAATCTTGATATAGATTTTACCAACAAGAGCCAAGTTGAATTTCTATTTCGGCATGTGTTAGGAAAGATACATTTTTACAATTATAATAGTATTAGGAGTCATACACAAGGAATAATAAAAAAACAGCAATTATCCCAATGTTATGCCTCTAACATCTAGAATTTTCCTATTTGGGGAGAAATTCCCTAAACTGGATAGACAAAGTCCAATATTTGCTTCAGCCAATCAGGGACCTCCACTCTACTTTTCGTTTCTCTGGTTCTTTCAATTAGTCAGAAACCTTGCAGTTTGATTATGATATATTTAGGCAACTTAGAGTATAATAGACCTCCAAAGAGTGATTTGTATGAACCCAATTTTATAGATGTATACAAAAGAAACGTATAAGCATTTCTATGTTTCACAAAGTTTCTTCTTCTTCTTTTTCTTTGTTATTTACTAAATAACAAGTATGTACCTATCTAATAAAAAGGTATATTTAAAAGTTTTTCTAGCATATATTAGCATAAAGGTACCACAAAGGTGACCTTCATGGCCGGAATAGGTTCTCATGCTCACTTGATTAGCACTCATCATTGAAAAGAGAAAACAGATAAAGAACGACAGACGTCATTAACGGACGTCTGGACGTCTCAACAACCATGAGCGATGTGATGACGAAGCCGCTGTCTCAGAAGAAGAACCTAGGGATGGTGGGAACACGGTGGAAGGAACCATACAATATTTCCAGACAAAAAATATTTCTTCCATTTGGTCTTAACAAAATTATTACAGAACTAACCCACATAAATTACTAGGGTTTGTATTTGTATTGAAACAAATAAAGTTTTTTAATTACTGTAAATTTATCAAAAAAAAAAAAAATAGAAATCTGATATTGGTAAATATAATCCAATATTGACATAGACATTTCTGAAAAAAAAAGTCAGACTATTAAGTGTATTGAAGACAGAACAGCTTGATTTTTTTTATAGATTGAGATACTAAGTTAAGGTTACTAAGAAGACTTCAGGTAAATATGACTTTTGTTGTTGGGACAATATCTAAAAGTTTTAAAAAAGGACGACCAAATCCTTCTGGTATAATCATTAAACAGATTCTTTTCGTTAAAAGTACTACTCTATTTTTTAACGACTTTTTGGTCTCTAATGCAAACTGAAATAAACAAAATTATAATGTTAATTATCTGTTGAAGAATTTTAGTAAATAGGTTTATGAATTTAATAAACTTATTTACTAAAATTCGAAACAGCTATGACAGAGTGGGCTCGGGAATACATCAAAAACTCTCACAATGGTATCTCCACCCTATCAACCGACTTCAGCAAACAACTAGAGTGTTTCCATGCCACAAAAAAAGAACTCTAAGAAGAAACATGCCGATGCCTGGTACTATAACAGTCGCATCAAAGAAATGAATGCTAGAATAAACAGGACCAAAAAACTTCTCAGGACTCACAGAACAGATGAGCTACATAATTTACTTGTAGAGACCATCAAACATTCTGTGCAAGTATCACTGAAAGTAAAACTAGACAAATGGTGCTCATGGTGCAACGAGGTCAACTTTAGCACATCCCTAGCTAAGATATGGGGCTGGTTTAACAAAGTCTCTGGGAAGTATAATACACCCAGAGTCACACACCCAGACTCATTAGCTGAAGCCAAGAGGATTGCTAACAACTTTGCAGACAAAGCAAAAAGCACCAATCTAACTCTGCAAACTATTAACAGGCAGAGAACACTGCTCCCAATCAGGAACAACACCATTGAAGCCGCCTGCAACATGGTAGATGATACTGATCACCCCTACACCATGGAGGAACTTAACACGGCTCTCGCAAAATGCAGGAAGGACACTGCCCCTGGAGCCTACCTCATCACATACAGCATGCTAAGGAACATGGGAAACCATGCTAAGTTAGTCTACTTGCATTTGATTAACAGGACACACACGGAAAGACTACGTCTACCACATGGAACCAGAAGGACACCAAATCAATTCCAAAACCCAACGAGCCAGACACCTACCGACCAATAGCTTTGATAAGCTGCACAGAGAAAGTAGCTGAGAGAATGGTACTCAACAGACTGCAGTGGAAAATAGGCCAACAACATCATCGCCTATATGCCTACAAAAGCGGCATAGGCCCTCAAGAATGCATTACAGATGACCTCTCAACAATTAATAACAAAAAAACCTTTGTCATATTCCTCGATCTCGAGAAACCCTTTGAGCTAGCCAGCTCACCAGCTATACTCTTCACACTTGTTGAAAAAAGAGTGAAAGGACACTTACTGGCCTGGACTCGAAACTACACACTGAACCGAGAAGCCAGAGTCACTTTCCAAGGAAAAACCACTTAGTTCATCCCCCTAGAAAATGTACACCACAAGGAGGCATACTAAGCCCCTACATTTTCAATCTACTAATGGAGAACTTAGCCACTTGAAACCTTCCAAATGGGGTCGAAATTTTCATATATGCCAACGATATATGCATAGTAGGCTATGTCCACATAAAGCTCATGCAAGAAATGTCACTTAAAAAGCACTTGACATGATCCAAGCCAAATGCATTGAACTTGGCCTAAGGATCAACACTAACAAAACAAAAGCAATGGCTATAAGACATTCGCAAAACCCTCAGAACTTCACATTGAGGGGTGAAGAAATCGAATGGGTGAGTAAATTCATGTACCTTGGGGTAATCATTAGCAAAACCCTATCTCCAGCCAATGAAGTAACCTACCTCAGGGAGAAGACAAAGATTTTTCTATCAGCCATGAAGCGAATGACCTCCCTAAAACAAGGAGTATCAAATAACCTCCTAAGACTGTTTTATCTACATGCAATTCGATCCCATATCGATTATGCAGCACCCACACTCACTGCATTGACTGACACTCAAAAAGTATCATTAGAAGTAGTCCAAAACAATGCCATGAGACTCATTAGTGGCTCTCCAATGTGGACAAGACTCTGCTTACTTAGAGCAGAAGCCAGCCTAATTCCCCTGTCAGCCAGGATTGACATTAGGAATAGCAGCATTATATTCAAGTCAATCATTGCAGACAGAAAAAGCCCACTCAACAATAAAATAAAAAGGCTTCTACCTCCTGCTGAAGAACTGGATCCGCCAAATTCCAACGCAAAAAACTACGGATACACTCAGAAGGATGCAGGTGCAAAATGAGGCTCATAAAACCAAGGGACAACAAAAGCATAATCGATACAGCCCTCCTGCCCCTTGGGCTCATGATCCTATCAAATACAACTTCACCATCCTACCAGCAGCAAGCAAGGCTCTCTGCATGCCAGAGCAACTCACTGAAGCTGCAAAAAATACAATCAGGAACACACCTGCGCCTCACACCTACTATACTGATGGATCAGCAGACCGTGCAATCCTTGCACCTGCTGCTGCAGTTATCTCTACATCAGGATATAAAGAAAACTGGAGACTATCCAACCATGTCTCCACACTGCAAACTGCGCTAGTGGCCATTGCAAAATCTCTAGAACACTCTGCCAACCAAGTAGATGGTAACACAAAGATCCATACAGATTCCAGAGGAGCCATTCTGGCCCTCAGCAGCGAGGAACCTACAGAGAATGTTTACCTTATCACTGAAATTCAATTTTTAGCCTTGTTCCACCAAAGCAACAACAGGCAAGTTACCTTGAACTAGATTCTAAGCCATACTGGAATCTCTAGCAACAACGAGGCCGATCACCTAGCCAAATTGGCCTTAATGTGCCAAACCATTAGCATTACTCTACAACCTTCATTAAAAACCATCAAGAATCAAATGGCTGCCTACTGCAACATCCAAACGACTAGTGAAGCAAGGAGAGCCTTCCTAGATGGATCAAGATCTGCAAAGTGGTATATTGAAGAGACAAACATATTACCACACCCAATTGCAAGACAAACACCTCGCCAGGACGCAGTAATCATCTGCAGACTGCGACTGGGATATCTATGCAACTGGCAAATTATCTTAGATAAAAACGAAGAACCTGCCGCACAGCATAGACCAATAAGACCATGCAAGTACTGTAATCAAGACACAGAAGAACCTTTACAGCACTATCTACAGCAATGGCAGGAAACAAACCTACTTCAGCAGGATCTTAATCCCAACAATCCTGCAACTGCAACAGCAATTGTCAAACACATAATTGACAATCATAACACCCTCTTAACCTTTCTCCGCAGCTACCCTCCACCGAGAAAACGTTGCAACAACACCAATGAGCAATCTAAGCGGCAATTGAAGAAAAACCTTCTTATCCCCCTTGCAATTTCTGTTGGGAGCAGAACGATTATTGGTAGCTGAGGGCAACAACTCGTGCTCCTTATAAGGAGACAGTTTTGTCTTCCCATCCTGTTTTCAGCTTGGAAATGGGGTCGGAGTTGTCAGCGGTCTTTTTAACTTCCAACATATCTTTCTCTCCTCTCAGCCAATCTACCTTGCTGGAATCAGAACGGGTACTGGCGGCTGAGGACAATAACTTGTACTCATTATAAGGAGAGAGTTCTGCCTTCCCGTCCTTTTTTCAACGTTGAAGATGGGAACGGAGCCGTCAGCGGCCTTTTTGGTATCCAGCATCTTTTTCACCTTCAATCTCTTTTTTACCAGTTCAGGCATCCCTACAAACCACCTTTGAAAGTATCAATAAATAAAATCATAAGTAACCTTTTATTTCTACTTTTTTTTTATTCACAGGTACAGGAATTTCTTATTCCATCCTATTTCTACTACTAAAACTGCTACAACTCCCTCCTTTCAGCTCTCTCCCACTCAGCTGAAATCTCACACTATCCCCCTATCTCACAACTTAAGATTAAACCACTCTGAAGTTTATTACTTCACCTATATCAACATCTCCAACTAAAACTTTTCAGCTCCTTCCTGAGCTCTCCTTCTTATTGGGACTTACTACTATAATTCTTTTTCTCTAACTAAGACTGGAGCCAGTGGGCTCATGGGAAGGAATCCCCTTCCCACAGTCAATTACTTCTTTCTCAAAACAACCCATCACAACCCAAAACCTATCCCAATATCCTAAAATAAATGTTGCAGAATATCCCCCACCCAACTACCTATCCCAAAACACCTACGGGCTGCAAGATTGCAAAATCCCATGTGTGGCCAAAAGGGCCAGGCAATCTTCAACAACAACAAGTTTATGAGTTCAATTTATATTATTATTATTATTATTATTATTATTATTATTATTATTATTATTATTATTATTATTATTATTATTGGGAAAGCAGGAATCCATGGGATCAAAATATGGAAATCAGTCCAGTGCAGAGAGAAAAATAATTAGTGAAGAAGAAAAGTGTAGTAATTAGAACAAAAATAAATAATGTTAGATTATGTTATGAATTTAATTTATGGAAACCCTTATCTAGTAAAAAAAATTTATTTATCAAAGGCAGAATTTCTCATACTTTCAATGTTAATTTGTATGTTTCCTAAAAATGAAAAAATAGAAAAAATAAGAAACCAATAAACGACCTCCAACAGAAAAACTTATCCCAAAAACGAATGTGTCTTCCTGCTAAAGCCTGAACGAATGACTGGATTCAGGAAGTAAAATCTGTCTGGTTATCAAACCAAGGCCAGAAAAACAAGGAAAAGCACGTGGTTTGAGTGTCGGGTCTACAAAAAGAGTTCAAAAGAGAAATTTCTAAACGAAATCATGCCATTAGTAAAAGCACATGAGTTACCACATACCACTAAACCTCGAACGTGACCCCAGCACCAATAGAATTGGTACACTGATTGACCGGAAGGGAACCACCCCTGGGAACACGTCGACTGGGTCAGATGGGAATGGAACATATCTGTTGGCAACCGAGACCATTGTATCGATTGTCCTCTTGAGAGTGTTTGGCGCCAAGAGCAAAGGCCATGGGAACTCAGCCCAGGAAAGAGCCCCTGAAATGATAACTGATCGACCAACTGGAGAACATTGGAGAAAAAGGCGATGGATCCTAAACAAATCCTGGAAAAGACAAAATTTGACCAACCAGAAGAAGGCAAATCAGTCCACAGGAGTGAGAGGCAAGAATATATCGACTGGTAAAATGCCCGGCGATCACTGAACAAATATCAGCTGCCTAAACACTAGTACACCTAAACGCTACCTGTGTCGGGTGAAAGGGAAACACTTAGATAAGAGGAGCAGGGAGTACCAGGCAACCAGGCAATACCAGATATGTATTTCACCCCCCTAGTACTGAGAACAAAGCATCCAAGCCTCATGGAATTGTAAGAAACTAAGAACACCGTCTGCCTCCCTCTTCCTATAGAGTGTCCAATGCCCAGGTGAAGAGGCATGAAAAGCGGGCAACAGAACAAAACCAATCTCATGAGAGAGACAAGAGTTGACCGCGACAAGACGAAGTGCATCCAACACAGACCCAAGAAGAGTGCTTGGAGCGCTCACTGGGTCTTTTGACTGACCACAAAGAGCAAATAAAGCAACCCGTACTAGCGACTGCCACCCATCCCTCATCACCCAGAGGAAATTAGCATCAGTAGCCAGCACCTACTTGCCGAAGAGTGAGTGCCAGGATTATTTGCATAATCTCCAATCATGCAGTCACTAGACAGAAGAGGACTGACTGGTTAAATGTCAGCAGATATTGGTTGTATCATAATGGAGCCCACCACCAATGGCATAAAGAGCAGCAGTACAGATTGCTACCTGTCTCAAGTGAGTGACTGACATCGAGAGGCGAGAGGCAAAAAAAATCATTCATCACAAGAATGATCACTTGTATGTTACCACACTAGCCTAACAGGCATTAATGAAAACTACTGTGGTACCAGCCTGCCACGTGGAAATCAGTGGAGCATTCATCAATCAAGTCTGACTAACTCTAACCAATAATGACTAACTGAGACCTAAGCTGAGTCATAAAAAGCACCCCAAACTAAAGCCCAAGTGTATGACATCCTAATCTTAGCTCAACACAATGAACATAAAAGAAGGCAGCTTCATCCAATCGAGAAAGAGGCAGCCACCAAGAGTTAGGACTTACCACATGCCCTGCTGTCGCCAACGGACTCAAGGGGCAATGATGCCAAATACCAGGGCGATGTAACACAAAAAAAGAGAGAAGAAAATTAAAAAAAGCAATGCTCACCTTCAAGCACAGGTGACAATGACGTCCTCATAACACGTCTAGCGTAGCTATAAATCAAACATGAACTCATGGCATCTGACATACACGTATTTCAAGACTCAAGTCCAAGAAAGACAGTCACTACACACCTTCCGAGGAGACATATACAAAATGAAAATGCATCTCAGAGAGAGAAGGTCCTCTGTCCCCGATCCCAAGAGTGACAAAGAGCACACGTGAAAGAATATCATCCTGAAACAAGCAACTCAGATTATCTGGATCTGGAGGGCCAAGAGGCCGAGGAGGGAACTCCAAAGGGAGATCATGACAACAAACAAAATCAATTTGTAGAAAAAGGAATATCAAAATACTGAGAAGAACAACCAGCCCTCTTATCCATATTGTCCCCTGAAGGAAAGTAGGCAGAAAAATTTAAAGGGAAAGAACAGTATGAGGTCCTCAAAATACCGATCATCACTCAATCACCCTACTCCAGTGCCAAGCAGTCATTAGAAGGAAATTCTCAAGACTGTCTCTCAAATAGAATAAATAAGTCATGTTCAATTAAAAAAAAACACAAATGCACCATAAGCGACTTCTTGCCAAATCTCCAAGAACCTTCAAGCATGAGGGAAGTTTGGCAACAAACGAGCTGTGTTGCCAAGAACCAAGAAGATTGACGAGACAGAAAGAAGGTGCTCTAAGCCTCCAAACAAACCTCGCTGTATGTAGGAGAAGCAGAGGAAAAAAGGGGGAGGAAAGGAGACCCTCATGAAGCATAGCCTCAAACCCTGGAAGAACACAATATAACATGAAACTGGGAAAGCATCACAAGGAGAACCTTCTTGAGATGCAACAAAGGGGAGGATGGGCCTGAACTACATCTTGCTGGCGAAGGGAAACTTCAGCCAAATATAGCAAACTACGACCCAACAGGAGAGAACTCTAATAACCATGAAAAGGCTACACACCCCTGTGTCTTTTACAATCATTCTACATAGACAAAAGCCCCTTCTCAAAGCGACCAGCCCCCTCCAGGTCAAACTGTGTCTCAATGCCTACCTGTACTAGGCAAGAGGCTACCCCAAAATCCCACTTTACTAAAGTGCTCTCTGTTACTGTTACGGGATCACAAGGCGAATTGAAGGCTGAATTATCGTCAGGGACCATCCAAGACCTTTTCCACCTAAGGTCTGCCCCATGTCGGAATTCCCAAGATGGCGATCTGTTGTACCTTTACCTTGGTCCAGTCACCAGGACCCTGACGAGGAGTTTCAAGAAAATAATAAATGAAAAATTATAAATCATTCAAAAAGGAATAAAAAAGTTGGAATAATTAAAAGCATCTTTTAACCAAGAAAAAGGTCCGATTCTAAAATGGAATGGTAAATTATCAAGCGAACTCTAAAGAAGGAGCCAAAAAGTGTAAGGCCAAAATATAAAAACAAGGAAAGCAACACAAAACAAAGTCCGATCTGTGAAAAGACTTGAGTGTTTAACGAAAGCCCTCATTGCTATAATACCCAACTTTATATGAGTCCCACGTGACTTAAAACCAGCAACTCACCTTGCAATCAGTACAATAATTGTCAAATGATTTATACTGGAAATAATGAAAATCCGCCATAAATAAAACATAAAATTACTACAGTAACTGGTGTTGCAAAAGAGCCACAAAACTCAGAGAAATTGGAAAGAAGAGAGAGCACACAACCTTTCAGCCTTGGCGCCAGTAACAACTGAATGTAAAAGTGAGTGAACAGCTGGGTCTGCTGGCAGTGTTGCCAACATATGGGGGACAGAATAGGAGAAAGCAGCGTTGTCAATATGGTTAAAATTTTAATGTTTTTCGAGACTCAGGCAAGGTAAATTACTCTAAGGTAATGTTTATTAATATCTAAGATTTATTCATATTTCTAATATTCAGTTGAAGAAAAGATCTATAAAATAAACTTTCTCCTAGAAGAAGAATATTTATCAAATAATAAATTTCATATTTTTAACAGTAATTTGTATTTTTCCTAACTTTATAAACACAAGGACATTGAAGGAGTATGATTTGTCTTAAAAACCACCGTGTTGACAAGTGAATGGGTCATATATCTTAGATCTGATTCCCAGTGGTCACAATAAGTGAAAGAAGAAAGGCAGAAATGGTGATTAATTAAATGCAGTGGTTTTAGACAAGAAAATGCGATTAATACTCAAGGGCAAGATCTGAAAGACAGTCATCATGTCTCTACTATTATATGGGACAGAAACTCAGACTCTTAAGAGGGAAGAGAGAGGGACTGTTGGAAAGAACCAAGGTGAGTATTGTGAGATGGATAGCTGGAATATCACTGATGGAGAGGCTGGACAGTCAAGATATAAGAAGTTTTTGTCCAAGAAATTAAGATGAGATTCAGCAGCTGAAGACCAGATTGGAGGACAATGCTCGAAAAAGGCAGAATGAAAGAATTGAAATATTTCTTCAGTGGTAAAACCTTCTACTATAGAAGACAGATTTCCTAAAGTTCAGGTCGTTTGTCAGCATACAGTCACACACAAATCGAGGGGGGAGACTCCTAACAGTGTGCCCCAGCAAATGGCATAAAGACGATTAGGAATAATGTTCGGCTTGTACAGAAACCTTTTCACATATTTCTAGCTTTATCTTTCAACAGCTACTACATATCATTGCACCTTTCTTCTCTTTACCCAGATTTACAACTACATATCTGGAAATCTTATTCATTAATTATAAGGAGAGAAAAGAAAAACTAAATCTAAACAGACAGAATTTGAGAGACGGCTTAAGAACGTGGAGAGCGAGTGTCTTCAGTTGTCTGACAGGTCATTAGAACTACCGCGTTAAGTTTCAAAAACCGTTCTAATTGAAGGAAAATGATTTGCATATGTGTAGGAATAAACTTATGATGGAGGACTTTCAAAATAGAACCAATGAGACTAACAACTAATATGACTTTTTTAGTTGAAGGAATTTGTTCTCACGCAAATAAAAACATTTCTTCATTTAAAATCTCGAAATTTTTTATTCACTTTTTTCTAAACTAAACAAAACAGTCTTTTTTTGAATAAGAGAAGATTAGAGAAAGATGAACTACTGTTCAAAGGGAAAACAGTTTGAATTCGTGTTAAAACAGATAAGGATTTTGAAAAGTTTTCAACTTACTCGGAAAAACCGTTGGAATTGTTAACGAAAGTTGGTGGAACAGAGGCAAAGACTCTCCAATTCAATCTGCAGCCTTAACCAGAACTATGTATGAGTCAATTAAATAGGAAAATAAACTTAAACCATTTGTCCTTTGAATGGGATAACACTTCATATTGACCCTACTCTACATATGTGTAATTAAAATGGTTTGACTCTAATGATTGTGATTATAATAGATTTATGTTCAGCTGTTGAATCATGAATAAATTTTAACTTTTGAGCAATAGGAATATCGTAGAAAAACTCTAGTATAATTACCTAATAAAGGAAGGATCATAAAAATAAATATAACTGACAAAATAAATCTTTTCCACCAATATGCCTATTTTAGCAGTAATTTTTGTTTTTTGAACCCCAAGTCTAACAGCCAGAGTTTTTTCTTGAAAACCTCAAGTTTAACCGTCAAACTTTTTTTCTTGAAAAAACGCCACATGGGCATTCATTTTATGAAGTTTGTAATTAAGCATGGTTTTGTGATTGTTACACTTCCTCTGCATACGACAAACAGTCTCTAGCCATAGGATGTGAGTGTGTTTAGTACATTCAAGACGTTTCTCTGAGCTCTACTGAACAACCAGTTTCTCATTCACCCCCAATGAACATATAATCGTAACAGAGTTGCCCGGGTTTGTATTTGAGGCTTAGACTAAAGCCACTACTGTCTCCAACGTTCCTGTTGGTTTCAGGACAAATGGTTTCTGGTCTTTCAATCACAACATCATTACAAATGATGTGTTTGTAGGACAACATGCAATAGAGAGACCGGAGCTACCTGTGAATTTTTCAGTATAATTTACTCCAACTTCGGATGGCTAGGGCATTTACAGACAGGACAAGGTTAGCATTAGCACTGCGGGACCGACATTGCTCTTCCTCCCGAGTGTCCATTTGCTCAACAGCCAATTTGCCTCCCTGCTATAACTGTTAAGTGCACAGTTCCATTCAAAGACCCTATTATATTTTTTTTATAAACTGTTGAATGGTTACTGACATTATGCTTAACGAATATATATTGTACAAGTATATAAGAAGAGTTAAAGAATATTACATTGAATCTTATTAATAATATTGAATATTTATTGGTGGCTCTGCAGTCTTGCAATGCTCACACAAAGGATGACAATGCTACTATCCAAACCTTTTTTTTTTTTAAGTCAACTGTTAAGATTATGGCCTTCAATAAGGCTTATGTGGAAACTTTATTTAAGACTGAGACATTAGTTGCGGAAAAATACGAACTCAAACCACGAAGTATATACTATTTGGAATAGAGTTCTTTGTCCACAGTTATGAGGCCTCTTAAGATTGTGTAGGAGAATGGTCAGCTACTTGCCACGCAGGGAAGACGGGACACCATGACGTTTGTGGGCATTATAAATGTTGTAGGGCACTACCTCCC
The DNA here is from genome assembly GCF_036898095.1 of Palaemon carinicauda. Classification (NCBI taxonomy): domain Eukaryota; kingdom Metazoa; phylum Arthropoda; class Malacostraca; order Decapoda; family Palaemonidae; genus Palaemon; species Palaemon carinicauda. The sequence continues at coordinate 31,909,913 of NC_090767.1, forward strand.
TCCAATGTTTATAATTCCCGGATGTTCATAAAACCCAGCTTTCATAAGGAACACAATCTTAGATTCCAATGGTATATTACATCCTAATGGCAGCTTGAACGTTGAATGCTTCGTCCACACACTTCAGCATCTTCGTGGGAAATCTGGTTCTTCTACAGAGAACAAGATTCTTCTAATCAAGGACAATGCAGAACGTCACATTGGCATTCATGGTGTGAAGTTTGTACCTAAGTATAGTATTGTGATTGTTACCCTTCCTCTGCATACGACACGCAATCTCTAGCCATTGTAAGTAGGCGTGTTTAGTACAATCAAGACGTTTCTGTGAGGTCTACTGAACGACCAGTTTCTCATTCACCCCGATGAACATATAACCGTGCCCCAGTTTCCTGATTTTGCATCTGAGGCTTAAACTAAAGCCACAACTGACTCCAACGTTCTTTTTGGTTTCAGGATAAATGGTCTCTAGTTTTTCAATCATAACAACATCACAGATGATGGGTATGTAGGACCACAGGTAATAGAAAGACCGGCACCACCTGTGAATTTTTCAGTAGAATTTACTCCCACTTTTGATGGAGAGGTCTTGAATACCTGAAGGCTAAACTCACCAATAGACATTCATGATCAATCTCCCATGCACCTTGTTCCCTGTGGATACGATGGTGAAACCATGTGCTCATTTGGACCCTGGGACGTCCAATTACCCTTCCATTCCAGACGCAGGTAGGTAAAGCCATTCTGCCCATTTGACCGCTAAGAGTGTCAGGCCATTCTCCAAGGCTGCTCTTTGTCCTTATGGAAAGGAGAGTAAGATGGTACAAGCCTGCACTCTGAGTGAAAATAAAGGAGGCCCTCACAGATCTGAGAATTAACCCTGGATAGGTACGCTCCTCGGACACCCCTTTAAGGGTATACTCGGACGCGAACGACCCCGACGGCAAAAAAAATTCTTGAAAAATCAGTTTTTGCAGTAACCTCCTTTTTTCTTTTGCCAAAAAAAACTTCAATGAATGCTTAAAACAACTGTAAAGATAAATACTACTCATCTGCAGAAAAACTATTTATTATAAATATTTTAAAAAATTAAGTAGAAAAAAAAAGACCTGACATAAAAATTCATAAAAAAAAAGTTTATACATATATACACAAATCCTTTTAGGAATTGATTCTTGAATGTTTAGGACACATCTTGATGTATTTTGGATGAAGTCAGACCCATGGAGGTGAAGATCTGAAATGAGAAAAAAAGGGTAACTTTTTTTGGCCAAAAAAATTTGTCCTAATTTCATGAATTTTTTTGGGTACCCAAATGAAATAGGAAGTGGCTAATTTTTTTAGGGAATAAACATATGTTATCCTAAAATAGAAATATGTAAAAAAATCTTCATTATTTTGTAAATTACATTTATATCAGGGGCCATATCTAAAGGTAATTTTTTGAGTACTTAGAAATTTCGTAAAAAAATACATATATTTAATATATAATATGATATTTATGCAGGTAAAAATATACCAAAATATCACAAATTCTATAGGGAACAAGAATATATATAGATAGGGCAGCTTACGCTTCGGATATGTCCACAAAATGGCCGCCAACCACACTGACTCAGACTCCCTAATCTGCCACTTGAAATGTAGGAAGGGTATGTCAATTTCAAGGTGTTATTTACTAATCTAATTATTATTGGATATGCATAAAAATTGTATGGTGGGTTGCTGGATAATTGTCGATTATTTTACGACTATAAAATTAAAATTCTGACCCAAAAAAATTTTTTTGAAGAGAAATAAAATCGAAAAAAAAAATGTAAAACAATATTTTAGCTAAAAAAATTTGATGATATTCAATCAAAAAAAAAGTAAACAAAATTTTCCGACAAATAAACATCTAGAGGAATCATTACTCTGTGATAGTTCCTTAGTACGTAGTAATTTTGAAAGAATTGGGAAAAAACGAAAAAATGGCAATCACCGGAAAATCGAACACATACCTATATATACGCCATATCTGGCTAAAAAAAAGATAGGCATGGGTAGCCAGATCATCTAGAAACACTTTCCAACACTATAAAAATATAAGTTTTGCGACACTACTTGCCAATTCCTTACGGTAACATGACTAAGCAAAAAAATGCAAAACAAATAAAAAGGGGCACTCGCGGAAAAATGGCTAACATTCTAATATACGGCATTTCAGAAAAAAAAAATTCAGCCACGTGCTAGGCAAACCATCAAGGCACATTTTCCGACAAATAAACATCTAAATGAATAATTACTCTGTGATAGTTCCTTAGTACGTAGTAATTTTGAAAGAAATGGGAAAAAACGAAAAAATGGCAATCACAGGAAAATCGAACACATACCTATATATACGCCATATCTGGCTAAAAAAAGAAGATAGGCATGGGTAGCCAGATCATCTAGAAACACTTTCCAACACTATAAAATTATAAGTTTTGCGACACTACTTGCCAATTCCTTACGGTAACATGACTAAGCAAAAAAATGCAAAACAAATAAAAAGGGGCACTTGTGGAAAAATGGCCATTCTAATATACGGCATTTCAGAAAAAAAAAAATTTCAGCCACGTGCTAGGCAAACCATCAAGGCATATTTTCCGACAAATAAACATATAAATGAAATATTACTCTGTGATAGTTCCTTAGTACGTAGTAATTTTGAAAGAAATGGGAAAAAACGAAAAAATGGCAATCACAGGAAAATCGAACACATACTTATATATACGCCATATCTGGCTAAAAAAAAAAATAGGCATGGGTAGCCAGATCATCTAGAAACATTTTCCAACACTATAAAAATATAAGTTTTGCGACACTACTTGCCAATTCCTTACGGTAACATGACTAAGCAAAAAAATGCAAAACAAATAAAAAGGGGCACTCGCGGAAAAATGCCCAACATTCTAATATACGGCATCTCAGATAAAAAAAAGACATGCACGTGTTAGCCCAACCATCAAGGCACACTTTCTAACACATAAACATGAAAAAAAAATCAATAATATACGGCAATTCCTTACTACGTAGTAAATTTTTACAAATATTGAAAAAAAAACAGAAATTGGCAACCGCAGTTAAATACCCAATATACCAATAACTACGTCGTATCTGACAAAAACAAAATCACGCATGGGTAGCCAGATCATCTAGACACACTTTCCAACATTAAAAAAGCAAAAGTTTTACGACACTATTTCGCAATATCTTACGGAAAAATGACTTGGCAAAAAAATGAAAAAAAATTAAAAAGGGACACTCGCGGTAAAATGCCCGACATTCTAATATACGACATCTCAGATAAAAAAAAAGACATGCACGTGTTAGCCCAACCATCAAGGCACACTTTCTAACACATAAACATGAAAAAAAAATGAATAATATACGGCAATTCCTTACTACGTAGTAATTTTTACAAATATTGAAAAAAAACAGAAATTGGTAACCGCAGTTAAATACCCAATATAATAATAACTACGTCGTATCTGACAAAAACAAAGTCATGCATGGGTAGCCAGATCATCTAGACACACTTTCCAACACTAAACAAGCAAAAGTTTTACGACACTATTTGGCAATATCTTACGGAAAAATGACTTGGCAAAAAAATGAAAAAAAATGAAAAAGGGGCACTCGCGGTAAAATGGTCCTCGTGGTGATGAACGACATTTTAACTAAAAAAAAAAACATGCACATGGTAGCCAAACAATCCACCAAGACTTTCCACAACTGATAACCTATACAAATTGCACCATTCTACGACAATTTCATAATACGTAATAACTTTGATAATTATGCAAACTACCTTAGAAGGGTAAACTCGGACGCGAACGACCCCGACGCGTCTCAGAAATCGGGGAAGGAGTACAGCTACAGCAATGCACATCTGGACACTACTAGAGCGTGTAGGGGAGACACCTCCTGCAGGTCGATCACCCACAAATTCAGTCACGGGGGTGAGTCACGTGAGAAAAACCTGTTTTTTTTTGACACTCGGGGTCGCAAACGACCCATCGTACCTATCCAGGGTTAAGGCAGAGATGAGGAAGAAGATATAGTAAAAAATGAAGGTATTGTTTTTAAAAAAAGATATTGCGAGAGAAGAAACTGTGTAATGCACAGGAAGTCTTTCTAGGTAGAGGAAGAAGGTGAGGAGGAGGACTTGGATGAGGTTTCTATGCAGCTTGTTAACTCCTCAGATTATTGCGATGAGGTGTATGAGTACAAGGGCAATTGGATAGATTTTCTTTACCATTTGTTAAGAAAGAACCAGAGCTGAAGGACTTTATACTTTTACAGCAAAAAAAAAAAATCATCAATGATCGTAAAACTGTTTTGTTCTGGTTGAATTTAAACTTGAAGAGGGATTGAAGGGAGACATTAGTGTGCTTGTTTCCCAGGTCTTGACTATCACGAAACACAGGAGGTTAATCTTCCATTCCACTGTACGAAGTCATCTCTCTCCAAGGACACCTTTATATTCCCTACCAGGACAGCTTAAGAGCGTTTGGTAACCACCAAGAGTGTCACCAAGAGACAGGCTGACCTGGTTAAATTTTAACCCTGGATAGGTACGGTGGGTCGTTTGCGACCCCGAGCGTAAAAAAAAAAACAGGTTTTTCTCACGTGACTCACCCCTGTGACTGAATTTGTGGGTGATCGACCTGCAGGAGGTGTCTCCCCTACACGCTCTAGTAGTGTCCAGATGTGCATTGCTGTAGCTGTACTCCTTCCCCGATTTCTGAGACGCGTCGGGGTCGTTCGCGTCCGAGTTTACCCTTCTGAGGTAGTTTGCATAATTATCAAAGTTATTACGTATTATGAAATTGTCGTAGAATGGTGCAACTTGTATAGGTTATCAGTTGTGGAAAGTCTTGGTGGATTGTTTGGCTACCATGTGCATGTTTTTTTTTTTAGTTAAAATGTCGTTCATCACCACGAGGACCATTTTACCGCGAGTGCCCCTTTTTCATTTTTTTTCATTTTTTTGCCAAGTCATTTTTCCGTAAGATATTGCCAAATAGTGTCGTAAAACTTTTGCTTGTTTAGTGTTGGAAAGTGTGTCTAGATGATCTGGCTACCCATGCATGACTTTGTTTTTGTCAGATACGACGTAGTTATTGGTATATTGGGTATTTAACTGCGGTTACCAATTTCTGTTTTTTTTCAATATTTGTAAAAATTACTACGTAGTAAGGAATTGCCGTATATTATTCATTTTTTTTTCATGTTTATGTGTTAGAAAGGGTGCCTTGATGGTTGGGCTAACACGTGCATGTCTTTTTTTTTATCTGAGATGTCGTATATTAGAATGTCGGGCATTTTACCGCGAGTGTCCCTTTTTAATTTTTTTAAATTTTTTTGCCAAGTCATTTTTCCGTAAGATATTGCGAAATAGTGTCGTAAAACTATTGTTTTTTTAGTGTTGGAAAGTGTGTCTAGATGATCTGGCTACCCATGCATGACTTTGTTTTTGTCAGATACGACGTAGTTATTGGTATATTGGGTATTTAACTGCGGTTGCCAATTTCTGTTTTTTTTTCAATATTTGTAAAAATTTGCTACGTAGTAAGGAATTGCCGTATATTATTGATTTTTTTTTCATGTTTATGTGTTAGAAAGTGTGCCTTGATGGTTGGGCTAACACGTGCATGTCTTTTTTTTTTATCTGAGATGCCGTATATTAGAATGTTGGGCATTTTTCCGCGAGTGCCCCTTTTTATTTGTTTTGCATTTTTTTGCTTAGTCATGTTACCGTAAGGAATTGGCAAGTAGTGTCGCAAAACTTATATTTTTATAGTGTTGGAAAGTGTTTCTAGATGATCTGGCTACCCATGCCTATTTTTTTTTTAGCCAGATATGGCGTATATATAAGTATGTGTTCGATTTTCCTGTGATTGCCATTTTTTCGTTTTTCCCATTTCTTTCAAAATTACTACGTACTAAGGAACTATCACAGAGTAATATTTCATTTATATGTTTATTTGTCGGAAAATATGCCTTGATGGTTTGCCTAGCACGTGGCTGAAATTTTTTTTTTCTGAAATGCCGTATATTAGAATGGCCATTTTTCCACGAGTGCCCCTTATTATTTGTTTTGCATTTTTTTGCTTAGTCATGTTACCGTAAGGAATTGGCAAGTAGTGTCGCAAAACTTATATTTTTATAGTGTTGGAAAGTGTTTCTAGATGATCTGGCTATCCATGCCTATCTTTTTTTTAGCCAGATATGGCGTATATATAGGTATGTGTTCGATTTTCCGGTGATTGCCATTTTTTCGTTTTTTCCCAATTCTTTCAAAATTACTACGTACTAAGGAACTATCACAGAGTAATGATTCCTCTAGATGTTTATTTGTCGGAAAATTTTGTTTACTTTTTTTTTGATTGAATATCATCAAATTTTTTTAGCTAAAATATTGTTTTACATTTTTTTTTTCGATTTTATTTCCCTTCAAAAAAATTTTTTTGGGTCAGAATTTTAATTTTATAGTCGTAAAATAATCGACAATTATCCAGCAACCCACCATACAATTTTTATGCATATCCAATAATAATTACATTAGTAAATAACACCGAAATTGACATACCCTTCCTACATTTCAAGTGGCAGATTAGGGAGTCTGAGTCAGTGTGGTTGGCGGCCATTTTGTGGACATATCCGAAGCGTAAGCTGCCCTATCTATATATATTCTTGTTCCCTATAGAATTTGTGATATTTTGGTATATTTTTACCTGCATAAATATCATATTATATATTAAATATATGTATTCTTTTACGAAATTTCCAAGTACTCAAAAAATTACCTTTAGATATGGCCCCTGATATAAATGTAATTTACAAAATAATGAAGATTTTTTTACATATTTCTATTTTAGGATAACATATGTTTATTCCCTAAAAAAATTAGCCACTTCCTATTTCATTTGGGTACCCAAAAAAATTCATGAAATTTGGACAATTTTTTTTGGCCAAAAAAAGTTACCCTTTTTTTCTCATTTCAGATCTTCACCTCCATGGGTCTGACTTCATCCAAAATACATCAAGATGTGTCCTAAACATTCAAGAATCAATTCCTAAAAGGATTTGTGTATATATGTATAAACTTTTTTTTTATGAATTTTTATGTCAGGTCTTTTTTTTTTCTACTTAATTTTTTAAAATATTTATAATAAATAGTTTTTCTGCAGATGAGTAGTATTTATCTTTACAGTTGTTTTAAGCATTCATTGAAGTTTTTTTTGGCAAAAGAAAAAAGGAGGTTACTGCAAAAACTGATTTTTCAAGAATTTTTTTTGGCGTCGGGGTCGTTCGCGTCCGAGTATACCCTTAAAGGGGTGTCCGAGGACCGTACCTATCCAGGGTTAACCACCTCTGATTGTCTCCAATATGCACTTATGAACCTGCAGTATCCTACAAGTTAAGGTATATACTTAAATGCATATATTGTCATATTATTTCGCTCATATATAAGTTTTTGTATCAATATTTATAGTTTTATGACCTTCAAAAACAATGGTCGATCTTTTCTTATTCCCCAATTAGTTGTCCCCTACATTAGAGGTCTCAAGATTTTTTATGTGACAAATATGTCACTTAATTTCTGATTTGATTATTTATGAAATCGGTTGGAGGTTACCTTCAACCGATTTCAGTAAGCAATACTTATTTCTGATGAAATCTCCCAAAAATTCGTATATCTTTCAAAGCAACGAGAAAATTGAAATGCTCCACCTTTCGCTCAGAATAATACGAAGGGGATTTGCTTCTTACAAATTTGAGATGATTGTTGTTTTTGTTGTTATTGTTGTAGATTACCGGACACTTTGTGAAGTAGTTTAATGCACAAAAGGGCTCCCTTCCTGAAGAAGTCTAAAATTCTTTTGATATATAGATAGACCATAGGTCATAGGGATCGATACTGGGTCACTTAGCATTAAGGGGATATTGTTTTTCCAAAGAGAAACTTCTCATTGGAACATAACAAATTGTCGTTATTTACATGTATTGATATACACCAAAAACTGAAAAACGGATCAGAAGCACAAACAGTAAGATCAAAGGTTAAAGGTCAAATATAGAGACATTAGAGAAAATAAGTGATTTATAAATCTAGAGATTTAATTTAGAAATTTATTAGTCTAGATCAGGAATGTATTTCTGAGAGAGGAAAATCTGATCTTCTTACTTAGGTTGTCCCTGAAATTTATCTAAATAAAAATGGAATTAGTTTTAGTTTTAGAGAGAGAGAGAGAGAGAGAGAGAGAGAGAGAGAGAGATAGAGAGAGAGAGAGAGAGAGAGAGAGAGAGAGAGAGAGTTAGTACCATTCTGTACTGAGACTAATAATGAAGTGGGACATCTCCTCATTCAGCAAACACATCTGAAAGGTCATCATCATATTATGACATCGTCCGTTGCAGTAACGTCACATTTCTCTGTGACATCAACTCAGATTTGTTGATTAGAAACAAGGAAACAAGGAAGACAAGTACACGTGAAGAATACCCCCACCCCCTCCTTACCATCTATATATACCACTTTTCCCTGATGTCCTTATGATGGTAATAAAAGGTTCATATCAAATGCAGTTATTAATAGGGATAAATTTATTGTATCAACAATAGCATAATATCAGTGAAATTTCTATCTATCGGAAAAATAAATTGTAAACTCTATAATCAGGTGCAGTGCATAAATAATTCATATCAACAACAAAAATTACAATCCAGTTTATTTATTAATATTATATATAAATAAATGTCCCCAAATAGCACATGATATATATTAAGGCTATCGCATTCCCTAGGCATGCAATAGTGAAAATCAGAATTCAAGGAAGGGCATACAAAGTACATTAGTATATATGTTAATAAAAAAATATTCCAGAAGGCTAAAAAATTTATAGTTTATTAACAAAACAGTACGTTCAAATTATGTCATGAATGGGTACATAGAATGAAAATAGTATATTCACATAATGTTTTTAAAGGATATAGAGTATAAAAATAGTAAATCAAATAATGTCCTAAATGGGTATACCGTATGAAAATAGTACATTCAAATTATGTGATAAATGGGAATACTACATTCAAATTATGTTGGGAATGGGAATACAGTATGAAAGTAGTACATTCAAATGATACAGTGAATGGGAATACAGTATAAAAAATAATACATTCTAATTGTATCGTGATTGGATATACAATATAAAAAATGGTAAATTCAAATTATGTCGCAAATGGGTATACCGTGTAAAAATAGCACAATCAAATAATGCCATGAATGGGTAAACCGTAAAAAAAAAAAAAACAGTACATTTAAATTATGTCGTATATGGGTATACAGTATATGGACACTAATATATATATTAAGTAAAAGAGTGATTTTGTGGGAAGGAAAATGAAAATAATATTTTCGAATTATGTTCTTAAAGGGTGTACAGTATAAAAATATTAAAATCAAATTATTTTGCAAATAGGTCTATAGTATGAAAGTAGTACATTCAAATTATGTTCTAAATGGGTTTAGAATACAAATATAGTACAGTCAAATAATGTCGTGAATGGGTATACGGTATATTAAATAGTACATTCAAATTATGTTATAAACGGGTATACAGTGTAAAAAATAGTACACTGAAATTGTCGTAAATGGGTATACAGTATATGGGCACTGATATATATTAAATAAAAGTGCAATTTTGAGGAAAGGAATAACTATAGTATATGATGAAAAAATACATTCCATAAGGGCCATGAATACTCTATGTATCAACCAAAAAAAAAATATTCCTGGTAAGCCATTGATATAATATTATAACCAAAAGATTATACAGAACTAAGATATTCCGAAAAAAAAAAAAACGATAAATTGTGAAGGAAAAATTTCTTGTCTTCTTCTACCAGTGAAGATATATAAATTTCTAAATCTGAAAAAAAAGAGCCAGTGGGAAATGAAGGTCATGTGGCATAGACAGGGTTGGGAGGCTGAGGACAGGAGTCTACAGGTGGAGAGCCTCCTACTAGAGGACCTTCCTGGGGCACTGTAAAACTTGGCATCAATCTGACATTATACTATTGTGGACTTTTCCCACTTAGGATCAGACTCCTGTGGAAAGAAACATCCGATGTTAGGTTGAGGTGGTTGATTTTTTTCTTTGCGAAGGAATGAAAAGTTATTACAAAGCTTATAGAATTTTGGAATGTATTTATAGGGGGTTCTAAGAGATGTTTGAGAAAAAGGTTTACCATGACAACAGGAGTGCACAGCTCTACAGAATGGACTGGATGTAGAGACGAGCAGAAAATGATATGCGTAGTGGAAATGATATTCCCGAGAAGAGCATATGGAATGATACATGATAGGAGAAGACCTGAAGACCTGTCGTTGAGAATGTGCACGTACAGGTTGGAGAAGGGGGTGAAATGTTCTTAAACCAGTAAAGTATTCAAGTTCACTGCTCACCATGTACTTTGGGCTACCATCATTATGAGGGATGTGCTTCAGGGCTTCATTAATTTCATCTTCCACTTTGGGAAGAGAAACTAAAATATATGAAAGTTGGATACAAGATGAACTCACGATTTTAATATCAGCCACAGCAGAATAGTTTTATACTAAAGATTTTGTTTTAAGTTTATGTTGAAAATGATAAATTCTGTATACATGAAAATTAGCAAATAAGAAGGTAAGCTTTATATCTTTACACATTACCTCATGTTATTATGGAGATGGTGTATGTGCTATGAATGAGATAAGGTGTATTTTTGTATTCATTATAATTCCTTGTAATTATATGAATTTCAATTTGCTTCTCTGGTAATCCCTTAAATCTATTACCTCTACCCTTAATCCATTACTTCATTACTTAGGATGCTCCCCTTATTTGCTGATCAAATGCTAAGTTCTAATGGTACTCAACTGAAGAAAGTGATCAAACAGGAGACCGAATCAGTTCTTTTCAGTTCTGATCAAGCAAGAGGCTCTAATGACCTAAGTAGATTCCAGATGATTTTGCTGGGAAGAAGATGTCCTCGTCTTCTTTGATTATATGAATCTGCAATTAAATGAAGCTAATATTAGAAACTTCTCAGGAAGTATATAAAATACCAATTGAAGGAACGGATCATAAAAAAAGGATCGTATCTTTCAGTTTTCATATTACATTTATGATAGAACAATGTTCAAAAGGAAATATTTCACATCTATTTCAATAATCTTAATAAATTTACATTTAAAATGACAATCCGGAATCAAATGGCTCCTCCATTCCAAGTCTTATAATTCATGAATTTGTCGCAAGAAGAGAAAAGGAGAAATATCAATTGTGCATCAACCAAATTGTCCAGCACTAAATCTTAAGAAAAATATAGAAGTTGAAGAGAGGACGCTCTGTGCAAAGAAGTGGAACATGACTCTAGAGAAGGACAAAGTTAAGGAATGGCTGTGTCTGGTACTCACCGATATCAATCCGAGAAGGAATTAACACTTTGAGAGATGACCTGCTTTTCCCTGAGGTCAGACTCTATTTCCAGAATGCAGATAATGTCTGTTGTTTAGGTACATTGCCGAACCCTTCCAGCCATGCAGAGGCTCTTGTAGTTTTTGCAGCCTATAGGAAAAAGGTCTCAAAAAAGGCCTTAAAAACTCCCCACTCCTGCCCAAGTACTGGCTGGATGCAGACTGCCCAGACAACAAAATAAAAACCATGAAAAGCTGTCGTATAAGCATGACCTCTCACCAGAGGGCTGATTTAGGTGCCATTTGAAGAAATGGTGGAATTTCCCAAAAGAAGCTCAACAAATAATTCTCCTGAAAACATGTAATAAACAAAGAATTAATCTTTGGTGAAAAAAAAAAAAGGTTTAAAGCATCTTGCTTAATGAGGGAAGACAAATTAGGTAAGTGAAATCCTTATGATGAAACTATTTAGAAGAGGGGATTTTTACAGCTATTTTCTAAAGACAAAAGTTGAATGATTGAAAACCTTAAGTTAATCGTTACCTATTTTTGTGATTCAGAAATAACAAAGTAATTTAGGACAAAACAGATAAAAGACTTTAAGGTGAAATTATTTGAAGACATTCTGGAGAACAAAAGGAGTAGAATACTTGTTCAACATTACTTGTGTGTTCCTTTGTGCTTATCTGTCTTTCTGTGTCTCTGTCTGTCTGTGTTGCCGAAGAGAGACATCCAATCTCTTTCACCTTTGTTTGTTTCTTCTAATAAAATTAAGTTTTACTTCCCACTAGAAGGAAGAGGAAAAATTAATATCAAATTAATATAAGACAGTACTGGAATCTTAAAAATGTTCTAATATACGTCTGATATAGTAAATTATCAAAGAAATATATATTTATCATAAATAATGATAGTATCAATAAAATGACAATATAGAAAACTTTTGCAAAAGTTATCGACAGGAAAGTATCTTTACTCATTGCATTTAATTTATTAGGAACAATAAACTCAGATTTTTTTCCTTCAATTCATTGAGAGTAGTAACTCCAAAATTTGTTATTCCTTAAAATCTCACCTCATCTTTTTTGTCTCTTCTCCAAAGTTCGTCTCGGTTCTGTGTTACTTTTCCTCTCACCAGAGGCTGACTAAATGGGTCTGACTGACGCTGCTCTAACATATCAGCTTCTCTTGAGTCCAACAGATGACAGTAGTCAATATCCCTGTGCACCAGTCAGTCATTCAATAAGTCAGTCAGTCAGTCAGTCAGTTAATGTTCAGTTCTACCAGTTCATCTTATCTGTAAAAAGCAAATAGCATCAACATACGAGTGCATTACAAAGTTTAAGTGCTATGTTGTGATATATCTTCACTCTGATATTTTATTGCAAAACAAAATGGATCAGTTAAATTAACCCTTTTACCCCCGGCTTACTTGGAAACTTCCGTGCTTTAAGCCCCAGGCATTTTCAGTTTTGAAGGGCTTTTCGACTTATTTTTTTCAAATCGCACCCACAGCCTCAATTTTCATCTTAGAGAAGTCAGATTGGTCTAATTTTTTTGGAAAAAGGTTGAAGTTTTCAATATAGTTATCAAAAGTATAAAGAAAATAATATAAATAGCCGCTATTGTTAGATGAAGTTGGGCGATGACGAAATTTTTTATATTCTTTCGTATACATTGCGATAAAGCACAGATGGGTCTTCTCACAGAAATCGTAAACCTATACCATCTTATAGAAAATTTATTCAGCTATAAGATGGTGTATAATAGTTTGTAGTTAAAAGAAGAAAAACATGAAAAAAAAATAGTATACCCACAACAATTGTAAACCTAAATTTCCTTAGCGCAAGTAACGAAAATCGGAGATTGCAAAAGTTTCGTTCTATCGATCATACGTAACCTATATTTAGAGTATTTTTTTTTTTTTTTATTATTTTGAAGTAAATTAATTGAACTTTCTAATGACATATGCGAAAATAATGATAAAGCCATCTAAATAGTGGCTATCGTTAGGTGAAGTTAGGCGATGACGAAATGTTTTATGTTTTATCCTATACATTCCGATACAGCAAAGTAAGTTCTCCTCAAGGAGACTTCAAAATGATACCATATTATAGACAATTTATTCAGCTATAAAATCGTATATTAGAATTTGTAGTTAAACGAGAGGAAACATGGAAAAAAGTAGTAAACGAGCAAAAACTGAAAACCTAAATCTCGTTACTTGCGGTAAAGAAATTTGGGTTTACAGCTTTTACACATTTTATTATTTTTTTTCCTTATTCATTTCTTCTAACTACAAACTATTAGATACAATTTTATAGCTGAATAAATTGTCCATAAGATGGTATAATTTTCAAGTATCTGTAATGAGAATTCTCTGTTATTTATTGGAATGTATACGATAAAAAAAAAAAAAGTTTGTCATCGCCTAACTTCATCTAACAATACCCACTTTTTACATTGCTTTATCCTTATTTTCACACATGCCATAAGAAAGTTCAATAAATTTTCTTCAAAAATAAAAAAAAAATAATAAAATTCCTCTAAGCATAGGTCAGTTATGACCGAAAGAAAGAAACTTTTACAATCTCCCTCTCTCTCTCTCTCTCTCTCTCTCCCCCTCTCTCTCTCTCTCTCTCTCTCTCTCTCTTTCTCTCTCAGCAAAGTCAGTTTCAAATATACACAGTGGCTGCCTAAAATAAATCGACGTATTTTCAAATGAATATGTATACGGTATATATATATATATATATATATATATATATATATATATATATATATATATATATATATATACTATATGTATTCCTATAGAATACTTGAAATAATATGAAAACATACATGCATAAACACAACACCAACCTTTCAAATCGTAGTTACATGTTTACCAGGTTGAGACAACAGTCGCAATTTCTTCCCTTGAGTTGCCATTAAACACAGAATTTTTCATTCACACTGATCTTTCTTGACCATTAGGCATTTTATCCAACAAATGCCTTCACACATATAAAGAGGAATATTCTAAAAAGGTATAAAGCACTATCACTTATTAGAATAGGCTGTAAAAGCGCAAAATTGACGGATAACGCACGAAACACATCCTCCTTCCACAAAGTCAAGAGTTGAACTGAGACACACGGCGAGTCTTGGTGGTGACGGACTCACCCACGCTGTCCTGCCTACCTCGCGCTGTGTCTTCATTCCCCGAAAAAAATATGAAATTTACTAAATGTTTCGGCAAAATAGAAATAAAAAACATACAAAAATAATTCTGATAAGCATAAAAGCTGCATGGCAACCCAAATCAGCTGCTTTGAGGCCTTTAAATCACAAGACGAGGAAATTTAAAAGTCTTTGTTTGTCCTGCCCAACAATGGCAGAGCGAGTCTTATTTTTCCCCGGGAGCAAGGATGACGACAAGAAATGAGAAATATACTCAAAGTTTCGGCAAAATAGCAACAAAAAATATACAAAAATAATCATGTTAGGCATAAATAAATGCATAACAACTAAAATCAGCTGCTTTCGGACCTTTAAATTCCGAGACACGGAGATTTTAAAGAGCGTTACGCTCATTCCGGGGAACTTCTTCCTTACGCCGTGGCGCAAGAGAGTTACGCTCACTCCGGGGAACTTCTTCCTTACGCCGTGGCGCAAACGTAAACACATCGTTACCATGATAACGAAATCATTTTTAGTAATTACTCGTGTAAATAGCTATGAAACCTAAACAAACTGCATATGAAATACGAGCTGAATCTATAAAGAAAATTTATAGGTCAATCAAGACCCCAGTGGAGCCCAGGGAAACTTTTCATTCATCATTGTTGACACGATATCCAAGGAACAATCAAACAATAGTCACGCAGGAGTAATGATGACAATTTTTTGTAAAATTTGTATAAATGACTATGAAAAACCTCAAAAAATACAAGGAAAAATAATCTGATTGATAACAGAAAGTTTAAAGGTCCATCTTGACCTCTGTGGGGATCTGGCATTGTAAAACAATGAAAACATTGTGTTACCATGGCAACGGAACCATTTCACGTAATTATTCGATAATAATAGCTATGAAATCTAAAGCAAATGCACATAAAAGGTCAGCTGTTTCCTTTACATAAAATTTAAAGGTCATTCATGACCCCTGTGGGCCTCAGAGAACTTTTTATTCACATTACATTGATGATAAGATGTCGAAGGAACAACGAAACCACACTCTTGCACTGGTAACAGTGCCCTATTTTCGTAATATTTGTGTAAATATCTCTGCAACCTAAAATAACTGCACAGGAAATATCAGCTGATTCTTCAAAGAAAATTTATAGGTCCATCTTGACCCTTGTTGGGCCCAGAGAAACTTTTTATTCATGTTACATTGATGACAAGACATCGAAGGAACAACATCACAACAGTAAAGCGTTGTATTTCAAATACAACGCCTGCCAAGACCTGTTATCTACGCATAAGTATAGAAAACGTACCCGTACGTCCATGGGGGTAAAGGGATGGCTTATGAGGTACGTACCCGTACGTCCTTTGGGGGTAAAAGGGTTAATAAGAATACGTAGTAGCAGCTCAGATCTATTCAGTATTATAGATTATTAAATGCATGATATAAGTTCATGGAAAATGATATACTTCTGATGAATATAATTTTGTATTGACCAAATTATTTGATAAAGGAAAAATGAGTAAAATAAAGGAGTTGTAGAAAAGAATGTCTATACAAAGAAGAGGAAGAAGATGACTCTAAAGAAGGTCAAAGTTAAGGAATGACTGAGTCTGCTAATTACCGCCATCAATCCGAGATAAGCTTTGAAGACCTGTGTTGGTGCTGCTCCCTGATGTCATATTCTGGTTTTGGAATGCAGATAATGTCCAGAAACTCTTCAAGAGAAGCTCTGTACTCAGATGCTGGCTGGATGCAGTGTCCAAACTCCAAAAATAAAAGACCGAGGTGAGGAGAGCTGCTACACACAGAGTATGTCAGGAACCCTGTTCCAACAGACCTCGTTTGGAGCTTCCCTTGTCGATCCGAGCCTCTGACATTCTAGCTTAGGTTTTTTTGAGGAAGGACTCAGTGAGTGCAGGGAGATGTCCGAATGACATTTCTCTATAGTGCTGATGAAAGCACCATTAAAGGAGAGGGAGGAATTTCCAAAGAGAAGCTCGTCACTTAATCATTTCCTGGTAAACCTACAATAAACATACAAAAATAATTATTTTGGAAAACAGAATTATCAAATGCCTCTTACTTAATGGTCAATGATGAATTGGTGAAGTAAATGCAATGCCTTAAAACCATTATAAGTAGGTACCTTTTACAACTATTATCTAAAAATTTTACAGATTCAAGTCTTATATTTCATTGTGTAAAAAAATGAAAATATTCTAAAATATGTCTAATCGTATATATTTTTTTCGGAAATTTATGTTCAACATGAATAGAAGAAATGAATATTAATGTTACTCTTCTCATTCAGGATATTAAAATAGTAATTCCCAATATTACTCTTTCTATTCCTTTCATTAAGAGCAAAAACTACAAATCTTACATTTTCATTCAATTGATTAAAAGAAATAACTCCTTATCATGCCCATTTCATACAATCCATGAAGAACAGTAACTGAAAATTCTTACCTCATCTTATTATGCTTTTCTCCAATGTCAGCTTCAGTTCTGCCTTCCTTCATTTTCTGATAAGAATTTCACTTCATGGGTCTGACAGAGCCTAACATATCAGCTTCTCTCAAGTCCAACAGATGACGAGGAACTGTATCCCTTTGCAACAGTCAGCCAGTCAGTCAGTCAGTCAGTCAGTCAGTCTTCTGTTCTACCAGTTCATATGATCTGCAATAAGAAATAGCATCAACATATGAGGCCATTACAAAGTTCAAGTGTTTTACAAAAGATCAAATCTTTGCAATAAAAAGATTAGTGTGATAATCCTTTACTTGGATCCTTAATTGCAAAACTAAATGAATTTACTATATTAATATGATTCCTTAAAAGCGAAACTGGTCCATTTTAGCATGTACGTCCAAATAAAAAGTTATACTTTCTGATAAGTTTACTTCAATTTTCAAACTAATCAAATACAGAACAAGAGATTTCACAAAGAACTCACCTGTCTGAAATGGTTTAAGATCCCTTTTTCTCATTTCTTTTTTGTTGCATGATATGAGTCCTTTGAAGGACTTAGGTAAGAATTATGTCTTCATTTACCTCCAGAGAGAGAGAGAGAGAGAGAGAGAGAGAGAGAGAGAGAGAAAGAGAGAGAGAGAGAGAGAGAGAGAGAGAGAGAGAGAGAGAGAGAGAGAGAGACTTCTTGCTGAAGAGCCTATGCTTACATATTCCGTCCAGAGCTTTGAGGGAAGATTAGGGACATTTCAGAAGACTTTATCAATGTAGTCTAATATTGAAAAATAAAATGTTAAAGGTGATGAAAAAAACATTTGTTTTCATTCAGAGATTTATTTATGATGATTTCCACTGTTACTTATTACCTACCATCGCCTCTAATATCATCAGCAAGACTTGATTATCATGAATAGATATTAGACAATTTTTAAAGTGAATATTAGTACATTCAAGTCTTGCAGCATTTTGCTAAGAATATGACATGATATAATGATTTAACATGATTGAAATGATTTAACAAAAGCAAAGTTCTCAGAATTGATATAAGTGAATAGAACAAATAGGAGAATGAATATAACAATAAACTTAATAATTAAAGTTTCCTAAAAATAGGTTTTTTATGAAAAGACGTTGAACTTTCCCCAACATTTGTTATTATCAAGTAAATGTCTGAGACATGATTAAACAAACACAAACACACCCACACCCACACACACACAGTAGGTTTAAAACTGGAGATTTTTGATATCATGGCGGCAGAAGGCAAATCTTCTCCTTACCATGTTCCCTGGACAACACAATTTACGTCACCTCTTTTCAATGTCACATATCAGAATCCTTTACAGAAATGACCTTTATAATCTGAAAGTGAATTTTATAATCTAATCATTATAGAAAGGTAGATTACCATGAATCCCTTATTGGTATTGTAACACTATTTTGACCATTTAATGATGAACAGTGATTATGAATTAGAATTTGGTGATTTGAATTTAGAGTGAGATAAAAAGCATCTGTAGTTGAAGAAATAACTCTGATGAACGTCTTCTTCTTCTCCTTCTTCTTCTTCTTATTCTTCTTCTTCTTCCCCAGCGATTTTTACCGAAGTAAAGGTGACCTGACAAGCAAAGAAGACAACACCATTGAGAAAAAGACATTGGATAAATGCTTTGAATAAACACAAAAGCTGATGATAATAAAACATAGGCGATGATTATTCTATTATTCTATTCATTATTGAAATAAGTAATAATTATAATAAAGGAAAGGCAGAAGAAGAATAGGATGAGAGTTAAAGGTAATGAGAAGATAATTGAAGGGAACTGGAAATACTGATAATTTAAATGGATACAATAATACAATGGAAATTGCTATACATAACTCTCTCTCTCTCTCTCTCTCTCTCTCTCTCTCTCTCTCTCTCTACATATATATATATATATATATATATATATATATATATATATATATATATATATATATATATATATATATATATATATATATATATTTATATATACATATATATCTTCTTAAAAATAATAACTAATAATAAAAAAGCAAAAGTCAAATCTTAAAGAAATATAATCTCGAAACTAGGCCTATAGTGAATACAGTTTATTTAACATGGCTCCTCACCTACTGAAAGGTTTGGAACGTTGGTGGAAGAGAGAGAGAGAGAGAGAGAGAGAGAGAGAGAGAGAGAGAGAGAGAGAGAGAGAGAGAGAGAGAGAGAGATCATAAAACACCTATGAAGAAGAAGAAGAAGAAGTATAAAAAGAAGAAGCAAACTCACCATTGAACACTAATAATACATCCGGTGGATTCCTTTGCCTTAAGATTCATCTCTCTGACTAAGGCTTCGTCATCTGGTCGTTCTTCTTTTGGGAACTCGATGTGTCTCACCCTGACTCCCTTCAAGGAGGCGAGGAGTCTGAGGATGACCTCAGGACTCCTCGTCCTCCCCAGGGAACACAGAGGAAACCGGATTAACCAGAACGATCTGTTGGGAAGAAGAAGGAAAGGAAGAAAATGGGATGAAATGAAATGAAATGAAAAGAAGAAGAAAAGAAATGAAGTCATCCACATTTATTCATTATTTTATGCTTTTATTGTTATCTTGTTTCGTTAAGATGGAAGAGTGCATTCAGACACATACACGCACACACGCACACACACGAATACCAATGGAGAAAAAGAGAGAGCGGGAAGGTGAGTGAGGGAGTGTGTGTTCCTAATAATAGAATAAAAAAAGAGAGCAACGAGGAATTCCAACTTCCCTCGATGCATTCTATTATACGGGATTTCCACGTACATTGTCGGCTTACTGAGAGTACCCTTTCACACACACACACACACACACGCATATATATATATATATATATATATATATATATATATATATATATATATATATATATATATATATATATATATATATATATAGGCCTATATATATCCATATCTATTTTGACATGACATAGGCCTATTTTCTCAGGGTATTAGGTAAACTAAATAATGAATAATATAATAATATAATATAATGATAATACTCTCTCTCTCTCTCTCTCTCTCTCTCTCTCTCTCTCTCTCTCTCTCTCTCTCTTATAAGGAATGATGTCTCCTCACCTCCTTGCATCCTGTGGTTGCAATGTCCGAAGGATGTCCCCAACCTTCTCGATGTCTTCTTCCTTGACGTCCCTGACAGAGACAAAGACATATGGATCCTCCTCCAAGAAAGGGATGGGGCGACTGACGCTGCTGACGTCGTTGACACTGAAGAGAATAACTGAAAGAGAAAGAAGAAGAAGAAGAAGAACGTTGAGAAAAATGATAATCTATGTGTTTCTTTCTTAAGATTCTAAAGGAAAAGGTCAAATGGGAATAATAATAATAATAATAATAATAATAATAATAATAATAATAATAATAATAATAATAACGAATTTAGAGGCAAAAGCACTAAACACAGTAGAACAATGTCTGCCAGTGTGTCTGGTAGGTTGCGTTAATGTGTGTGCGTTTGTGTGTGCGCATGCTACTATTGTAGCCGCTCGCATAAGGAATGTCATCAGTCTCCTCATGAAACCCTCACATTATGCAATGTCTAAATCACCTCAGCCAATAACAACTCAGCTTCATTTAATTGGCCCAATTTCATTGACCAATACCTTTTCACTTTCCTTTTGCTGATTGGTTCTCCCGTTCGGATAACTCCGCCCACATCCTTGTAGAGAACCAATTAGCGCAGGAAGGAGGCGGAGTCAGGAGGAGCCGCGTTTGACTATGACTGGTGCTTTTATCAGTTTCCTATTCATTACAATCATGATCATTTTGATTCAATTCTATCATTATTAATTAAATCAACGCCATAGAAATGAGACATTT
>NC_090767.1:31940932-31943432 GCF_036898095.1 Palaemon carinicauda
CAAGATGGACCTTTAAACTTTCTGTTACGAATCAGATTATTTTTGTTGGTATTGTTTTTGGATTTCATAGCCATTTATGCAAATTTTACGAAAAATTGTCAGTGTTACTTCTGCGTAACTATCGTTTGTATGTTCCTTCGACATCTTGTCTACACTGAATATGAATAAAAAGTTTCCTTGGTCCCTACAGGGGTCATGGAGGACCTTTAAATTTTATGTAAAGGAATCAGCAGATATTTTATGTGCAATTGCTTTAGATTTCATAGCTATTTTTTTCGAATAATTATGTAAAAAGGTTCCTTTGCCATGGTAACACTATGTTTTCATTGTTATACGTTACCCAGGTCCCCACAGAGGTCAAGGTGGACCTTTAAACTTTCTGTTATCAATCAGATTTTTTTTCTTTGTATTTTTTGGGGTATTTCATAGTCATTTATACAAATTTTATGAACAATTATCATCATTACTCCTGCGTGACTCTTGTTTGATTATTCCTTTGATATCGTGTCAACAATGATGAATGAAAAGTTTCCCTGGGCTCCACTGGGGTCTTGATTGACCTATAAATTTTCTTTATAGATTCAGCTCATATTTCGTATGCAGTATGTTTAGGTTACATAGCTATTTACACGAGTAATTACTAAAAATTATTTCGTTACCATGGTAACGATGTGTTTACGTGAACCTCATGTTGTTCCCATGTTGTTCCCCGGAGTGAGCGTAAGGGGTTTTTAAATCTCCGTGTCTCGGAATTTAAAGGTCCGAAAGCAGCTGATTTTTAGTTGTTATGCGATTTTTATGCCTACGATGATTATTTTTATATATTTTTTGTTACTATTTGCCGAAAATTTGAGTATATTTCTTATTTCGTCTCGTCATCCTTTCTCCCGGAAAATAAGCCTTCTCTGTGTCAGACAGGACAAACAAAGACTTTTAAATTTCCTCGTCTTGTGATGTTTTTATGCTTATCAGAATGATTTTTTTATATTTTTTATTTCTATTTTGCCGAAACTGTTAGTATATTTTCATATATCTTACCAATTCCTTGTTCCGGCGAACTTGGCTATTTCTTCATAACAAAGGTGAGCGCGGCTGGACGTGGAACCTTGTCTGGACGTCTAACCAAGGAGTTCCCCGGAGCGAGCGTAAGGCTCTTTAAATCTCTGTGTCTCGGAATTTAAAGATCCAAAAGCAGCTGATTTTTAGTTTGTTATGCGATTTTTATGCCTACCATGATTATTTTTGTATATTTTTGTTACTATTTTGCCGAAACTTTGAGTATATTTCTTATTTCTTCTCGTCATCCTTTCTCCCGGGAAATAAGCCTTCTCTGTGTCAGACAGGACAAACAAAGACTTTTAAATTTCCTCGTCTTGTGATTTAAAGGCCTCAAAGCAGCTGATTTGAGTTGCCATGCGGTTTTTATGCTTATCAGAATGACTTTTTTATATTTTTTATTTCTATTTTGCCGAAACTGTTAGTATATTTTCATATATCTTACCAATTCCTCGTTCCCGCGAACTTTGCTACTGTTCCAAGACAACGGAGGTGGGTGGACGCAGGGATGACATTCGTACGATAATTATCGTACATATACGATTGTTTTAGGTCCAGTACGATGTACGATACATACCTTGGGTATATACAAATGTGTATGTGCGTGTTTGATTAAACAATTATACTAAAATACCTTGAAATAATTTATATATGTTACTGCTTAATAATCATGTTGAAAGTGTGTACGATAATTTTGGTTAAAAAAAAAACGATAATTTTAAGGTTCATGTACGATAATTCAGTCGAAATAATCTGGCAACCCTGGGTGGACGACTAACCTGGCCTGGACGGCTGGACGTCGACTCGAAGAGTTCATTTCAAGCTTGGCCTTGCCCGGAGAAGGTTGTCTGACTCGTCTCTTGCGTTATCCGCCACGTGTGTGCTTTCACAACCCTTTCTTATAAGTTATAGTGCTTTATAACTTTTTAGAATATTTTCTTTGTGTGAAGGTGTTTGTCGGATAAAATGCCTAAAGGTAAAGTAGGATCGGTGTATAAGGGAAAGGTTCCCATGATTGATGCCAAGGCTTCTAGTGACCCTCGTGTTACATCTAACCTCAGAGGAGCTGGAGAAGAAAGCAATTTCCGTGCTGAGCATCTGTCTCGACGACAAGGCCTTTCTTTAGCGTCCATACATAAAATGTTGATGGATTCCGATAGTGAATTACATGAAATATCTGATCAAGATGTGATGGAAAGTGAGCACAGCGATAGTGAAGGGGGAGGTGATAGTGAAGGGGGAGGTGATAGTGAGGGGGAGAGACTAAGATCTAGTGATGAGGAATTCCCTCCTGAAAGGAGTGATGTTGAGGGGGAAGAAGGAGAAACAGTGCCCGATTTAGCAGAAATAGCGAGTGATAGTGATACTAACAGTTATGAGAGTGGAAGGGATTATGCTGGTACTTCTGGTAGAAGGGGTAGGAGGTCACTTCAACGCGCAGTGC